>NC_047080.1:2075292-2366382 GCF_902459465.1 Asterias rubens
GAAACTGAGAACCTCCTTACAGTATTTAACTTTGGGCTACAGCAAGATGGAAAAGCCATCAGTTCAACATACTTCATTCAACAAATTGTATACTTCTGGTAATTACTCTTCAAGTCAATGACCATAAAAAAACATCCCTTTGAAGTACTTAAGTTTAGAGAAAGAGGTTATTTTCAACCCCAAAATTTGAATCTGAGAAAGGCTTTAGGCTTTTAGTATATTGTTTTCCTTCAAAACGATGGAGATTTGTTCACCTGTTTTCTTTTCCCTTTTTATTTGTATGCATTGAAATAAATGTAATGTTAACCCCTTCTCTGTGTACATCGTTTCTGATTTATTTATAATATGTCGCAAGGTTGGAAAATAAAGTTTGAGAGTGATAAAGAAAAATATGTCTTGACCATCCTGATTATTTAGACCATCTTGATTATTTAGAGTTAAAGCACGAATCTGACAACAGAAGGCGAAATAATTCTCGAGATGGGGTGGGTAGAGAGAGGGGGAGGTCTCATACATCAAGGGGGAGGGGGAACATGCCCGCCCCTAGTAATGCAAGTGTTTACAGCAACACATTTCCAAAAAGGTAGATGTAGGGGGGCCTAACATGCATTGGAAAATTATAGTTAATTATAATTTGTATATTTATTATTTTAATATAGGTAAACTAAAACAAGTGGCTATGCTCTCAAAGGAGACAATTAATTTAAGTTAAATATGCAAAAAAAAAGATATACAATTTGATTTGTAAATTATGTTCAAAATTATTGATATAATATAAAAGTAGTTGTGAATGTTGAGCAGACGTTTTTTTCACAGAAGGTCCCCCAAAGTGTCAAAAGTTTCCCCCTGACTGGTGTTCTGTTTCATGTTACTTTAAAATGCATGTTAACCCCAGTGTACCAGCGAACGAAAAAGTTGGAGGTCCCACGGCTGGTACTCTTTAACAGCGTATGGTTTATTAATGAGAGGGAACCCGACACCAACTAAAGTTTATCGTTGCTACATGACGCTTTTCATTGCTTTCCATATGGCTAGTGGTTTTGTGTGTGACACTTGAGTGCCTCTCTCCGGTCCCATGCGTAATAAATGTTGTGGTAGTCGAAAATGTGCTGAAATTTAGTGGAGATTCCTGCAACTTCCGCACTTTGAATTGCAGTTATTTGTAGCGTACTTTTGTTCTATGCAACATGGATAACTATAAGGTGAGTTGACACGTGTTTAGTGACTGTATTTGCAATCTTTATGACAAAGTGTTTAATTTAAAGGGGACGACGACGGTCACGGTGGAGTCAGCAAACGGAAGTAAGATTTTGTTTTTTAATTTTGTAGAAGACCTTGATTTAGTTTATTTAACGTTGAGTAGATAAGATAAATGGCACCACTTCTGCTCTCCACACCATCACTAGCAGCTTCACCTCCATATCCATAAAAATCATCATGACAAAAAAGTGTCAAGAATCAGCATCTCAAATATATTTTAATATATTTTAATATAATATATATATTTAAATATATTTTAATAATATTTCTATGCAGTTTCTACGACTCGCGCATGCAACGCCTATACCTTTGTGTGGGTTCAACAGCACCCTCTCTTGATATTTTGCTATTCGCGATAAACCTTATTGCACGGTGTTTCCAACAACAAACGGTGTCGGAGACTAGACCCGGTAACAGGCATGACTGGGGCTCCGCTCTGCCTCTGTACTAATTCTTAAAAAAAAAAATTGACATTTGACTTTGCTTAGGAAGATGTCATGTGTATGTCAAAATTCTTATGTGTGTGGCACTGAAGTGGATTGTTGAGGTAGAAAACAAAACAAGCAATTGGTAGCAAAAATATCTTTGACAGTGCCTGAATACAAGTTCTAGAACTGTGAGGTTCGTTCTGCTATCAACTCCGCTAGCGAACCAAACCTCATGGAGTTCTAAGGAGGAGTAGTGCCCGAAACCCTTCCCCCCAAAAAATAAATAAAATAAAATTCCTCAAACAGACAAACAAAAAACAAACAAACAAAATAAATTAAATAATTTATCAAGTATTGTAATAATTGTAATCCTTTTTATACCCCTGCAGTTGCTTGAACGACTAGGAAAAGGAGCCCAGGGATCCGTATTCAAAGTCGAGAGTAAAGAAGATGGATCAATTCATGTCTTAAAAAAGGTGAGTTGGAAGAAAAGTAACAATTTTATACAAATCAGATACAATTTGAATTTGAATTTGAATTTTTGTGGAATATTATTCTCACTGCATCGCATGGCTCTCCTCAGCTGCTGTGAACAACGCAACACTAGCTAAATTCAAGGGACATTATTAAGCAATACCCACCAGTACGCTATTTCCACACGCATTGTGCAAGTTAGCGCTGATGTATCCGGCAGGATATTTTGCTGACTGAACCAATGGAGATGGTTTTCACTGAGACCGTGACCCCAAGCCATGATTTTAGCTTTGGGCCAGTACACCCACGACTGGACAAGTCGGACTGTCTGACCTTTTTGTGTAATTATCTTATTAAAAAATTACATTTAAGGGAAGGTACACGTTTGGTAATCGTCAAATACCAGTTTCTCACTTGGTGTATCTCATCATATGCATAAAACAGCCTAACAAGCCTGTGAAAATTTGGGCTCAATCAGTCATCGAAGTTGCGAGAAAATGATGAAAGAAAAACACCCTTGTTGGAGGAATTTGTGTGTTTTCAGATAGGAATAAAAGATTTCTGGCTAGGAGTCATTTATTATTTTAGTGAGAAATTACCTCTTTCTCAAAAACTATATTACTTACAGAGGGTGTCATTTCTCACAATGTTTTATACTATCAATAGCTCCCCAATGCTCGTTACCAAGTCAGTTTTTAGGTTAATATTTTTTTTTATAGAAATTACCAAATATAAACCGGCATCCACAGAGGCGAAAGGCAAGGACAGAAACCACTGAGCCAACCTGACTGCCCTAAAAAATCTCTTCTGGCCTGGTAAAAGTTTGAGACACAAGCCCTGAAATTTTAGCCCAAGATATGACCCTATTAAAGTTCAGACGCAAAACATGAATTTGGCGTAGGGGTGGTTGTGTAAATCTGTTCTTAGAATATTCAGGTAATTTTTCAATATTTTACACCACCAGGTTGAGTGCACAGATGAAGCGGAGGCGAACAAGGCATTCAAAGAGGTAAGTTCATTCCAGGTCATAGGATTTTAGTGGGAGTAGTCTCAGGGCCACTTGTGGTATGTTGTACAGGCACCTAAATAATACGATTTGGTTAAATGTGTACCCTTAAGCTCTGTAACTAAGGGCCCCCCCAGGGAGAACAGTTCATTGACAACTGATGGGGCCCCTGGTGGAATAAGTTTTAAAAAAATAACTGGTTTAGTGGGGTGCGAAGCTTTTGTTATGTGTGAGTACATATGGGTGCTTCTTTCTCTAAATTAAAGTAATTCATTTAAGAGTTTAATTCAAAATGTCAAGTAGGCCTAGTTGTACCTCAATGATTTTACCTCAGAATATGCTATCAACTGTCATTGTACCATGATTCATGAACACGTACAAAAGTCACATGAATGAAATGTGTAAGTTACCCTGTACTTACTCTATGCATAGAATGCTCTATGGTTAAACCATGGAGGTAGAAAACCATTATTGACTCCACCCAGTGCTTTTATCTCCTCTCTGTTAAAGGATGTATGTACTTTTTGTAGGACAAAAAACACAATGTCCACAGATTTACACTAAACTTACACAGTTTGAAGATAATGATAGTGGAAAGCTTTCCTGAAAATATTACGTGCTGAAGTGCTGTAGTTTTTGGGTAATGAGTAAAACAATGTCATGAAAATAATTTTCGTCTCATGCGACCAAAAATATTTTCAGCATTTACTACCGTATTTTTTCGTTACATTGTTTTACTCATTTCTCAAAAACTACAGCACCTCCGTAAGTAATAGTTGAAGGGAAGCTTTCCACTATCATTATCTTCAAACCCTGTAAGTTTAATGTAAATCTATGGACATTTTGAAAAAGCACTCAAATATTTTAAAAAGGGGTGACTGTTTTTCTGTACCTAGGGAAGTAGGGACAGTCCCTTGCTAGTCCGAATAATAAAATGTTATATCAATACTTGCATGTACATTGTACATGAATACAATGGTCACATTGGTTTAAAGTATAAAGTGTGTAAAATCCCCCTTTGGCATAAATGATGCCTGAAGGTCTACTATTTATTGACCCCACTCAGAAATAAGGGTGTGACTGTGTTTCTGTACCTAGGGACAGTCCCTCGTCCTAAGAGGAAATCAATAGATGCTTTTGTTGTCAACTAAACCAGTCACAGCCTTGTGCCAAGATATCCAAACTTATTATTGTCACTGCATGCTTATAATGCCATCCCTATTGATGTGCATCACAATCCATCTAATCATGAGCCAAGGGCCATCAAATCCACACAACAGGAGACAGAATTTGGCAAACACTAAAAAAAGACACCAACACAACACAACAAAAACCACATATTAGAGCTGCAAACTCTCCCTGATTCTGCAGAAAAAAAGTCCCTGAAAATAAACCTCCCTGAGTCTTGGAAACTTTATATTGAACCAAGGTTTTAGCCATGACCAGGTGAATGGGTGTCCAAATTTAGCTTGAAATTTAAAAACTAGGTGTTCAAATTGTCACATTTACAATGTAAATGACACAAAACTTTACAATTTTTGGTTTACAAAATTAACATTCTCGACCATGTGTCGACTGTGAAATGTATTTCCTTGAATGTTTTGGAGCATTACTATGTAACTAAAAATCTAGTCCCAGGCAACTGCTGGTTAGGTATGTGTACTGTAGGCATTGATTTGCAGCGAGTCCTTGTGTAGTATGGTTGTGAAAAATACAACACCTTGCATTGATTGTAAAGACACTAGACACTATTGGTAAATGTCAAAGACCAGTCTTCTCACTTGGTGTATCTCAACATAACAAACCTGTGAAAATTTGAGCTCAAATTGGTCATCAAAGTTGCGAGAAAACTATGAATGAAAAAACACCCTTGTCACATGAAGTTGTGTGCTTTCACTCAGATGCTTGATTCAAGACCTCAAAATCTAACTATGAAGTCTCGAAATCAAATTTGTGGAAAATTACTTCGTTCTCAAAAACTATGTAACTTCAGAGGGAGCCGTTTCTCGTTACCAAGTAAGGCTTTATGCTAATAATTATTTTGAGTCAATTACCAATAGTGTCCACTGCCTTTAATGTGGAAATTTGTTGTTCTGTTTAAAAAGTGCCAAATGTAATAATGTCAGGTTAATAATTTCCTTCCATGAAATTAGTTCCTGATATTTGCACACATGTTGCACGAACTCTTCACATTATTAGTTTGATTGTTTACATAAAAGAAATGTCACTGTTGTAAGTTTGCACAGCGTACATGTTCCAACATACCTCTCCATAAATCATGACACTTTTATAGTAAACATATCAAGAATGAGTGTCAAATACTTTGTTGACTGGCACTTTATACACCGTGTGGATTCAAAGCTCAGTAAATTTCAAAGGTCGCTTTCCTGCTAGTGATATTTCCGTACATTTTTTCAATGTGTGGCAATTAAACATTAGTCATGATGCTCAATCAAGGGCTTCAATTGTAATAAAAAAAAAGGGAGTTCCGAGCTCCATCAGATATTCAGGTATTAACTTCATATGTGTCTTTGTTTTATACCATAATTTTGAGCACAGAAGGTTTTTGCATTTTCAAAGTGACTTTTACAATGGAAGAAATTTATAGGAAAACCAGGCCTACACAGTGTGCTTACAGGCAATCGGACAAATTCTAATTTTGCAGTTCTTACAAAAAAAAAGATATAGAAAATCTGAAATATAATTGGTTGTTGCAAACTGACTACCTACCAAAAGGATCTATGGTATAATAAGGGGGAAAAAAATGAAATGGCTTGACATTTCGACCTTAGCAGAGTCTTTTTTGAAGGCTAAAAAAGCCCTTGAGAAAGACTCTATAGTGTCAAAACTCTATAGCGTCATTAACTTTTTACTTGCAAATATCATAATCAGTATTATTGAAAAATTGTCTTTAAATGTTTCAGCCCATGAGTGTAATCACAGTTAAACCTTGGTCCATATGCTTGGTTCCTAGGTACTCTACTGGTTGCTATGAATGAAGCGCTGTGATATTGACATAGCCTCACACAGAGAATTCATGAACACTTGTAGGCCTGTTACTCCTTGTACTTTATACTTAGTTGTTTGACAATAGTCCTTTGCATTTTAGCCCAAAATACTTCTCACCTGTTTTCCCTATACAGCTCTTTGATCATGAAATAATAGTTCCCGTTTTTATCACCAGAAGATGGAAATCCATTGAAATGACTTGATTGCATGTTATTCAAAATCATTGTGGGTTATTAACTATTAATACTTTTGTGTTCGGTTGCGTATCGGTTTTCCAGATCAGTTTCAACAAAAAGTCATTCAATTTGATACCCGGCTCATTCAGTTTCCTTTGAAAACTAATGATCCATTGCATCATTATTCAATAGGATAGTCAAGGAAGTAATTCAATTACATTAGTTAAAGCTGAGCTGCCAACTCCCGTCTTTCCGTGTTCTCATATAAAAACAATTGCAAATATCCCAGTTTCCCTGATTGTGGAACCATTCCCCCCCCCCCTCCATAACTTTATTGTAAATGGTCTAAAAATCTCAATGATTGGTGTAAAAAATCTTCATATTTGCAAGATGCAAAATGTCGGCACCTCATTATAGTTGGTGTGTTTATCTATGCATAGTGGCCCGTGCTCTATGGTATAAAGTATGACTGCAGTTAATTCTCTGTTTGTTTGAGGGTTACTAGAGTCGACTGTTCACCAACTAAAATATGTAGTCCTGATTAAACAGGGTGCGGAGGTAGATACCCCCAGATCATACACTTGATATTATAGTCAACACATTAAAAGGGAAGACGTGCATGTTTTCTAAAAGGCCATGTTTGTCATTGCTGTGATCCCAGCTTTGCTGAGCTGCCTTGACTCTCCCTGATTCAGCAAGAAAGTTCCCTGAAAATAACGAAATACTTTCATCATGTTCTGATGAACGATATTGAAAAACTCCCTGATTATGAAAACTTGTGGAATGTAACCTCTAAATATCTCCCTGGTTGTTGCACAAAATAGTCATGAATTTTGATGGAGTCCTGCCAATATTCTGTATTTTTTTTTACAAGGTTCTAATTTAATAGATATTTTATTGCATTTAAATGTTTGTATCAGAGCTCAAACTATTCAAGGGGTCACTGGCCAGAGTCCAGAAATGTTAGCATTGTGCCGATTGACCCAATTCTCATGATGCCAACAAGGCTTTGTTGCATCCGTTGCATCAATTTGGGAGTCAATTTCCAATTGTCCCATGTACTATGAAATAACAAGCTGTGAAAATTTAGGCTTCGTTTGTTGTGTGAGTCTGAAGACAATAGTGAAAAACCATGCACACTTTTCAGCATGATGTAGACCCTAAACAAATTTTCCTTAACTTTGGTCGTAACAACTTAAAAAATTGTTTAAAGGTTTTCATTTTGTTTTAAGAAACAGGTTTTCTTGAATATGACTAGATATTTCAGTGTGAAATATTTCACAGAACAAAATATTAGGATTCGAACTGCCTGTAGTTACCGGGCAATCTCAGTAGTCTAGTTGGTAATACACTGCTCTAGAATGCAAGGGTCGTGGGTTCGAATCCCACCCGAGTAATATGCCTGTGATATTTTTTTAGAGGACTCTGGAAAGTACTGAATATACAGTGCTAACACACATCAGTGTATTGGTAAAAACCAAAATTAATATTCTTTATCCATGATGCAAATTTATTTCCTTGAACTGTTCTAATGTGATTTTATAAAAAATCAGTAAGCTTTCACTCTACTTGGACAAAAATTAAACAATGATGTTTGTTTCTTGTTCTACCTCTTTGGTTTACCCGTACCTGAAAATATTATGATTGCAGGGGAATTACAGTCAAAGAAAAAGAAGCCTGGAAGTGCTTGAGAAAGAAAGAAAAGAACAGTCCATGTTTGTCATACAACATGAATGAACTGTTGTTCGTAGGTGTTCTCTTTCTTTGACACTTCTTCTCTCTTGTCCTTGTTTGAATTCTCCTCCAGGCCATGGCCTTACAGGATTTGAAGCATCGTTATATCTGCGGCTACAGGGAGTTCTTCGTAACATGGGACAAAGAAGTGAGTAGCAGCTCTATGGTTGCAAAGTTGGAGCAGTTTTGATGGGTGCGAGGGGAACTATACTTAAAGGCAATACAGTTTGGTAACCACTCCTAACTTTAATGGCAAATAAATCTTACTCCATATTGTGTCTGAACTTCTAGTTTTGAGATTTCTGGGGGGGATGTGCAGAATCTGTTAACCCCTGAGCTATGACATCTGGGCCCAATTTCATAAAGCCTGTACTCACAATTTGCTTAGCACATAACTTGCTTAGCACAAATACCACTTAGCAAAAATAGGTTACCAGCCAGAACACCATTCAAGTACACCACCATTGCTGCGACTGGTACCCTGATCATTGACTTGCTTAGCCAAGAAATTTGCTAAGCAGAATATTCTTGGGCCCTGTGAGGTTCTGGGTCTAGACTAATGGGAACCCGACCCTCAATCTATTTTTCTGGAATTCCCACGTTCATCAATTTTCATCCCTGCTGATTGCATTTTTGCAAACAAGGTCTTTTACTTTTTTGTTTATCCATTCTTTCTTGTGTAGGAGTCAGCCCTGTATGTGTGCATTGTAATGCAATACTACAAAATGGGTGACTTGGACAAAGCATTAGGTATCAAAAGGAAACAACAGGTCAAAGTTGAAGAGGTGGTAAGTTTGAATTAAGAGGTTTATGTTTTACTGCAACAGTTTCCAGTTCATTGTTTAGTCTGGATACAATACTGTTTGGGTTTTTCTTCTTCTAATATTTCAGGTTTTGAAGAAATGGATTGGGCAGATGATCGAGGCATTGGTTTTTGTTCACGACAAACAAGTCATTCACAGGTAAGAAAAGAGTTGTCATGATGAGGTCATAAGACATTTTTATCAATTTTCCTTGTCCACTTTTGTTGTCTTCTGGAGGTCATGTCATTGAGAATAAGTGTGGGTTTCGAAACCCAGTTATGACACTTGTGAGCTCGAGCAAGATGCTTTAATTGCTTCTCTTCACCCATGGGTATTGGTACGTGCGAGGACAGATGTTGATACTGTATTTGAAAAAGCCTTTTCGAGCGCCACGGCAGCTCGTGCTGTATAGTCTCCAGGGAGCTGAGAAAGATTTAAGGAATGTTATTGGCCCAGTGACCAGGGCAGTAATGTAAAGCGCATGATACACTATTATAAAATGCACTATATAATGACTAGTTATTCTTCTTATTCATATTATTATTTACAGAGACCTCAAACCAAGCAATGTATTTCTGACCGAAAAGCTGGACGTGAGTCTGGGAGACTTCGGTGTAGCTACAGTCATGGGAGATGCACGCACAAAAACAAGGACCACCGTTGGTGAGGAACTTTGAAGAAAATTCTGAAAAACTACCCAAGGGAATACCTGTATGTAGGGCTTGAATTTAACACTGAACCACAGGCACAGTTAACTCAGGAGGACCCGACTAGTCCTGCTGTCTTTTTCAGTTGAACAATTTTACTTCTAAGATGTTCAAATGTTGACTTTGCGCCTGGAAAATATCTTTCACTTCTGTCGAGTATCAAAGTACACTCGCCTATATAAGACTATTAAAGATTAATATTCCCTCATAACTGGTTCAAGTTGTTGAAATGAATCTTTTCTAAGTATTATTATTCATTTCCCCCCCCCCCAATTTTTTTTTCTTTGTTACAAATTCCAACTTCTTTCAGCCATCATTTTCAAAAGTGGAGAACGAATGTGTTTGGTAACTTGTACCGATTTCACATTAAGTGTACCTAAACAAATGCCCTCTTTATTGTTATCATTTTGAAATTACTTATGCGGTAAATGTTTGCCCTTAAGGTTCTATGATATGGATGGCTCCCGAGGTACTAGAAAGACCATACGATGAGCGGAGTGACGTCTGGTCACTAGGATGCATTATTCTGGAAATGGCAACCTGCAGATTTCTAGATGTAAGTGATTTAATTCCAGTACTGCGCCCTTAATACAACCGTGTTCTGAAAGCAAATCCAAATGTGATAGACGTAAAGCATGTGATGTCATTTAAGTCGGGCGCCCTCAGCTAGAGGTCAAAAGAAGGTTGCTCATTAGTTCTTTCTTTGGGCAATTCCTCAGTAACTCGTGTTATGTTTTTTATATGCTTTTGAGATTCCTCTGGCTTTAATAAACTTACTGAAAAGGTTTAATCCCCATGGTAGATAGAGTAGACCTACTTCAGCACTAAAGATATTTATGATACAATACACACAAATTTTACTCACATTATGAAAAAAACAAAATTGTTACTTAATTGAGTAACCAATTTCTTGGCTCTAGATGTCATTTTTCTTGTCTTGGTATTTGCATATCTGTAACACGCCTCTCAGTACCCTGGTTTAAGTAAAGGGCTCTATATAAAAGTCGCTGGTCATTTAAGCCTGTGTTGTGTTTCCTTTTTGTCCACAGCGTGCCAACGTGAACGCAGTCCTGTTTGACATGAAGCAATCTATCAACCTACTTGAGGGAATCTTAGAGAAGGTTCAAGAGGTAAGGAAGGCGGGGAAAATGCAGAACCAAATAGGCATTTGTGATTGCGCTGCGTTTTGTGCAACAAGGGTCTATTGACCCAATTCACCTGACGTCATCATCAGAATAATCTTGGTGGGCAATGTCACTGTGCGATATTCAGTGAAGGGCGCATGTAAGGCTAGTCGACGTTAACACCAAAACATATGTGCCCACCCAAATGATGAGCGTGGCACAGTCGCCGCGTGTGACGCACGTGCAAGGGGTCAATATCTGGTTTGCAAAGAGGCAAAAGTGACGAGAATTCGCCTTCAATTTGTTTTTATTTTTGAATGAGTTATTTTGATATGATTTTTTTCTTCATAGGATTACTCTCCAAATTTGGCCCAGTTGATCCGCACAATGCTACGTAAGAACTTCCAGCAGAGACCCACTGCAACGTAAGTCAATATCTTGCATCCTTTTTTATTCTTACCCGTCACATTATCAAGTAAGTTGTCAAATGGATTGCTTAGGTGGTATCTTCCTCGCCTTCCACTTCTAGGACCCAGGTTCAAATCAAAAGGACTCTCAGAAAAGCAAACTTAATCACTATACTAGCAAAGAACACATACACGTAGTTCCCCCAGCAGAATTTGAACATTGTGGTCGATTTCAAACAAAGGTAGAATTTGAACCAGAATTTGAACATTGTGGTCGATTTCAAAAAAGGGAGTTCTAACTTGGGACTTATCCTAGGACTTTTCAGGGGTTATTAAGACAACTTTAGGCTAGTCCTACATTGGACGAGTAACTCGTCCTAACTAGAGGAAATATCAGTCCAAACTCTTTGTTAAATCCACCCCACGCCAACCTGCCTGAGAAGATCAAAAATTGAAATAATTAAATCTTGAGTATCATGCAGTATGATGAATTCTTGTTTTTGTTTCCTTGCAGGGAGTTGGTGGAACTCCCCTACATCAAGGAGTGTCTTGCTCTTAGCCAATCACATATTGTACAGAAGAAGAAAGCCAAGCAAGAGGCTGCCTGTAAGTAATCCTCAAGATTAAAGAGATCATCCCAGATTAACCAGAAGTTTTCCTCCATGGTAGGACCATTGAAGATGAATTGAATTGAAGCGAATTGAAACTTGATGCAGCCTGAGTCGCTGTTTACCCATTTCAGCACCATTTTTTTCACCATTCAATACCTAGAACTCGAATCGTGCATGTTTTATGTTAATTTGTAAGCCAATAGTGTTTCTATAACTCCATATGTAACAACTGTTTCTCTTTTTTTAATTATATTCCAGTGGCTGTTTCCAAAGATATGGATATACCTGCGGCCATAGGTGAGACATAATTTCTGATTGCAGGTTTTCATTTTTTTTGAAGAGGGTCTCCAGGATCAAATTCTGAGACGAGCAGAGTATACTGTTTGAAATGCAGATACCACACCGGCTCTTTCTAAAGAGATTTATACATCAAAAAGTATATTTACAAGTAAAAAATAGTTCACATAGGTACAAATATATATGAATGTTTCTTGTTTCAGAATTCATGAAGAAGCATAGAGAAAACGAGGTCACCACAGCAAATGCCCTGACCCATCTCAACACGTTCAAGAGTAAGTCCATCATTCTTAAACCGACATCATTTAATGAGAACGCTAACAAGATATCTTTGATGAAACTCATTTAAAAAAAAAAATTCAGCTAACAAAGAAATTCTGTTCACTTGAGGTTGGAATTTTTGTCCATTGCGTTAAAAACAGTAATTTTGAGTACCATTCTCCGATGCTTTTCAGAAAGATTAAAAAAAAAACTGTTACGTCATCACTCATGTAACGTCATAAAAGGGAGCTCTGTTTTGTATAGGCCTTAGTTGCAACATGTTAGTATATTTAAAGACAATGGACACTATTGGTGATTGTCAAAGGACAGTCTTCTCACTTGGTGGATCTCAACATATGCATATATTAACAAACCTGTGAAAATTTGAGCTCAATTGGTCGTCGAAGTTGTGAGATAATGAAAGAAGAAAAAACCTTGTCGCACGAAGTTGTGTGCGTTCAGATGCTTGATTTCAAGACCTCAAATTCTAAATCTGATGTCTCGAAATTAAATTCGTGGAAAATAACTTCTTTTTTGAAAAAATACTTCACTTCAGAGGAAGCCTTTTCTCGCAATGTTTTATTCCACCAATAGCTCTCCATTACTCAATACCAAGTAAGGTTTTATGCTAATAATTGTTTTGAGTAATTACCAATAGTGTCCACTGCCTTTAACAAAGCATACTCCCACACATGACATCAAAGTATTGATTAATCTGTCTGTTTGTTTTACTCTGCAGCTCCTGTGTTAACTAATGATGCAAAGAACCTGGTCTTGACTCTTATGAAAGATCACTTGAAGGATGTTAAGGTACAGGTCCAGGCCTGTCGACTTCTCCTAACCCTCGCATCGGCAGGTGAGTCATGTTGTTTCACTCCCAAAGGTGGTTTTGTTTGATTGGGATTAAGCCCGGTTCATACTTCCTGCGAATGCGAAGCGAATTTTGGTGACGCAACAATCGGTACGCGCTCCATTTCCCTTTGTGACGCAATGAAATTCGCATTGCTAGAAGCATTCGCAGGAAGTATGAACCGGGCTTTAGTCTTTCAATTTGAAGCACTTTTTTTGTCAGAATTGTTCCCTTTGTCTTGAATTTCTCCGAAAAGGTGGACGTGACATTCTAGAGAAGAGAGTGAATTTTTCTTTTTTTAAATTAAACAAATTAAACTCTTCTTCAATGCTGTGTTCATTGTGAAGCACTTGATACTTAAAGTGACATTGGACAAAAGTTAGATCCTTGTAAATGTTATTGAATTTTATTGAAAAATGTGTATTGATTTATCGCAGCTGATCCTGAAGAGGATGGCGATGATGTTCTGTTCTCTAGCGCCCTCATTAAAAGCGTCACACTCAGCATGAAGGTGAGTAAAACTGTGGTAGTTATGTATCTTCGCTGGTCGGGTCTGACTGACACAAGCTTTGGTCGACCCGACTGAGACTGAGAGCAAAACAAACCCTCAGCGTTACTTGCTCTCATTGCATTCTTCAGGGATGAGATTGTTCAGACTTTTGGCTGAATTCAGACTTTTTATGTTGGCCTGGTGAAGAAAATAAGACAATTTTTTCCACAAATAAAGAAATCCTGCTCATTGGTCTACTTCTCTAGTGCTTTGGATACTATTTCCAAAAGCTCCTTTGAATCTATATACCCAGGGGTTACCAAAAGGTAGAAATGATGACATCATTTCAACATACCTTTGAATTTGTATCCAAGTTTCAGACTTTTTTGTTAGTAATGATTCTCACCCCTGATTCTTCTGAAAAGCCCTCTAGCTTTCAGTGTTTCATGTCTTTATTGTATTATGCAAAGTAATGGACCCTTCCCATGAAATATGCTAATTACGCATGCGTACAGACCCTGTTGGTTGGCAAACGCCATAGAGTTGTGCACTAAGCAGACGCGCAATCGCGTCTGCGTCACGCACCCATTAGCCGTGTACAAAACAGCGCGATGTTCCCTCATTTTGCCAACCAAAACGCTATGTGCAATTTACATATTTCATGGGAAGGGTCTATTAGATAACAAAGAGCTACAAGCCAGTAAATTGGAAACAAAGCGACAGTTTTTGTGTGTTGAATACGCCTCTCTTAATACTTATGCATGACGTCATAATTCTTACCCAAAATGAGGTTATGGGGGCACTTCCCCCATCACTTGCAGTGGCTGCGCCCATCGCCTCGTTTTGAGTTAGCATTGTGACGTACCTCATGCATAAATATTAAGAGAGGCGTATATAGTGTAATGTGTACATCGTAATCTGAATGTGGTCTGCTATTTTTCAGATCTTTCTGAGCCAGGCAGTTAGGTGCATTGGCAATAGGCTGAACTTGCTGTGAGGGTGGTTGTTAGCCATTCTTTATTAGCATTTTTTGTTGTTTCCCTTATTATTTAGTCTCACGGCGCATCACCTGAACTGCAGAGTGTAGCTTGCTTGCTTTTAAAGACACTAGCCATGAACGGTAAGTGTTTTCTTTTTTTGAGCATCATAACACTATCTGTCCAACTTCATTTTTTAATATTCTTGACTCCCAAACAAGAGTAGATGTTCTCATGAAGTGCTTCCATAAATGAGAATAGTGTAAAATTTGGTGGTCATTTTGTCGTCTTTCACGTTTAGGATTCCGGTTCGAAATCTGCTGGGGGGCACTAGATGAATTTTGTTAACCATTTAAATGCACAATTTGTTAAAGGATTTGGCTACCTTTTGTAACACAAAACCTAATGTCCAAAGATTTACATTAAACTTACACCGTTTGAAGGATTATGATGGTAGAAAGGGTACTTTAAAATATTACATGCTGAGGTGCTGCTGTTTTTGAGAAATGAGTAAAACAATGTCACAAAAATACGTTTTTACATGCTAAAATAATTTTTGTCTTCTGATCCATGAGACGAAAAATATTTTCGTGACATTGTTTACTGATTTCTCAAAAACTACAGCACCCCAGCAAATCATATTTTCAGGGAAGCTTTCTACCATCATAATCTTCAAACTGTGTAAGTTTAATATAAATCTGTGGACGCTGTGTTTTTTGTCCTAGAAAAAGGACCCAGACCCTTTAATGGCCCCACAAATTGTCAAAAGGTTAAAAATTAAAAGTAGTTAAATAGATTAGATGAAATTAGGGCAACGAAGCAGCGAGTGTTATTTTCTTTCCTTTTCTTTCCTTTCCATATTGTTTCCAGAGCAAACAGCGGGCCTGATTGGATCTCATGGGGGCATTCAAGATATCTTAGCTGCAATGAGAGGATTACCCAACGAAGCTGAAATATGTGCAAACGGCTGTAGCGCCCTCTCTTGTCTCACAATTCATGGTAGGTTTAAAGGAACGAGGGAAGCGTCTCCCTTGCTCACATCTCTGCCCTCCACCCACCCCAAGGAAAAAAGGAAAAATATCCACACAATGGACATTAACAAATGAAGATCACCGCAGACTGAATTTACACATGTATTTTTGGTAAAAAACCTTGCAAACACAAAACACAACTCTTACAAATTGTTACTTGAAAGCAACAAATATCCATATAATAACCCGGATGTACACCAAAAACAAGTATGCGTCGAGATAAAACTGTTATGGACGGAGCATTTTCGTGCGAGATTTGTCACTTGGCATTCCGACACCCCCCTTGTATTATAAATGCTAGTGTTAAGCCCGGTTCATACTTCCTGCGAATGCGATACGAATGTTGACGTCACACATTCGCACATGAAAAATTTGCAGCAGTTGAACTCTGCTCAACTCACTTGCGAATATCGCTGCGAAAGGAGGGTTGTGACGTCAAATTCGCTTCGCATGCGCATTCGCAGGATGTATGAACCGGGCTTTAGGGTTAGGAATAGGAAAACACCATAGAGATGTCGGAATATAAGTCTGAAACATCGAGGACATCTTCAACAATTTGGCTGTCGTTGCTTTGCAGAGAATAACCTGGGCATCATCAGAGAGGAGAGTGGAGTCAGGGATTTAATAAACGCCATGAGTACTCACATGGACACTGCTAGCGTGATCGACTCGGCATGTACTGCACTATGGGGGCTCTCACTGGAAGGTACAAACAATTTGTTTCCCCAATTTAACCCGTTTGTAGTGATTGTTGTGGTCAAACAAGACAGGATAAACAAGACATTGTATACTGATGTTTTAGCCCTATGTTCAATAATAATAATAACCTGTTTTTATATAGCACTTTTCGCACCCAGAGGGCGTCCCAAAGCGCTTCACATTATTACCCCTGGTCACTGGGCCTTAAATCACTCCTTAAACAATCACAGCTCCCTGGTGGGAGTATGCAGCCTGTTGAAGGGGGTTAACTTTTTTATCACAAAAATGCTTAGAACCTATTAATGAACTGCTTTGTTTTTTCCGTTAGATGAGAACATTGAGACGATGGGTGAACACAGTGCAGCTGAGTTGTTTCTCAAGGCAATCCAAACACATGTTCAGGTAAATTATTCACTTCAGTTTTGTGGCTTGTCGTGGCCGAGCGGTCTAGTTCACCGGACCCAAGCTCTGGTGTTGTCAGCAGTGGAGTGCCCTCTAGCAAGGCACTGATTTAAAAGATGTTAAATTTGCATCAGGATAAAGAATATTGCAAAGGTCGTGGGTTTGAATCCCATCCGAGTAAAATGCCTGTGATTTTTTCACAGGACTCGGGGAAAGTACTGAGTATACAGTGCTACACACAAGGCACTGATTGCTTTGTTAAAAAGTTGGAAAAGTAGTGCATTCTACTCTTCTGACCAGGCTCTTAGTGGATGATACCCATGCCTTTCTCCTTCACGGACTGTGAAGGGGGTAACCCTGTTTCAGCCCCAGGAGTAGGTGGCAACGGCCCCTGGCGACAGAGTGAAGCCCTCACCTTGAAGTGATTGTGAAGGGCCTTGTGATGTTGGGCGTTATATCTCTGACCCACTTAACCAAAGAATCCTGTAAGCCAATGCAGCTCATCAAAGCTGCACGTTTTTCTGCGTGTTATAGGCTTTTAACAGAGCTGTAATTTTCTTGCAGAATTCTGACGTGGTGAAGAATGCATGCATGGCACTCGCCAGCCTCGTGAGCGAGTCTGAAGAGAGTGCCTACGCAGCCCTGCAGGAGAACGAGGAAGGCAAGACTGGGATAGAGGTGATCACGGCAGCGTACAAGCAGCATCATGATGACCCTGACGTGGCTGAGAATGCATGCTGCTTTTACATGGAGATATCTGAAATAGGTAAGAGGTTGCAATGCAGGATGAATAAAAACAGATTCTTATTTAGCGCAATAGACGATCCATTAGGCTCCGCCCATGACGCCCGTGTGAGCAAGAACACGTGAGCCTCTCCAATGCCTTTCTGCACAACTCTGCTGCGCGCGCCAAGATACGCGCACGCATGTCGGACCTTATTTGTCGGACCTTCGTTGCATTGTGATTGGTCAATACGCAATGGGGCAGAGTATAGTGGATCAGTCTTTTGATCCTCCCATGAAATATGCTAATTACATTCGCGCATGCGTTCATACCCTATTGGTTGGCAAATGTCATAGGGCTGTGCACTAAGCAGACGCGTTTGCCGTGTACAAAACAGCGCGATATTCCCTCATTTTGCAAACCAAAAACGGAAGTGCGCACGCGCTATGTGCAATTTACATATGCGAAGGGTCTATTCAAAAGAATGATCAGTGCGCTTTGAATTTTACTACCCCTCGATAGCATCTGTAGGGCACACTTTCCTGTAAGCTTTCAAAGGCGTCTAGTAGAAGTTTGGTTTATAGAGTATTGTAGAAAAAGCAGAACAGAACATTGGCTCAGCTGGGTTGGTTGAGAAGGATTCACAACCAGGAAAAATACTGAGAAAGTTGAGCAACAAAGCGAGGCAAAGTGCAAGGGGCTGCCGAAGGGTGGTATGGACCCAATTCACCTGACGTCACCATCAGAATAATCTTGGATGCGCCATTTTGGTGGTTATTGTCACTGTGAGTTATTCAGTGAAGTGCGCCTTTTAGGCAATGTGGCGTTTACGCGTTAAACCTATTGACCACCAAAATGGTGAGCGTGGCACAGACGCCGTAGGTCCCATGTAAACAAAGTCAAACTAGATAAAAATCATCTGTAGCGCCATTGCACTCCTAAATTCCGATCCACTGTCTGATCTGCAGATGATGGTCTCGTAGCTCTGAAGAAACTAAATGTTGCCAGCGTTCTCAAAGACATCAAGACACGCTTTGCAGACAATGAGGTAAGTGAGAAACTGTTTGTTTGTTTAGATGATCTTCTCGTTAAGGGAATTCGGCAAACTCCCACAATTACAATTACATCTGTGATTATAAATTGCACAAATCCATACATTGTGATTCAGTAACTAAACAACAATACTTATTCTTGTCATTATGAAATCAGACGTTAGCTTGGAAGGATTCAAACCCACAACCTTGTGATTGTAAGTCCTGCAGTCTAACGGCTTGACCGTAGTGACCCCTGACTTTAAACCACTGACAGGCCTGTATGCTTCGTTTTTGAAAGGGCAAGGGCACCAAGGCATTTTCTTCTTGGTAAAGGGCACCCTATGATGAAATTGCAAATTTGTACTGGAGCTATTCAAGGGCACCAAGGCAATGACCAGGGGACATGGAGGCAATCGCCTTCGTTGCCTCTGTGAAGTATCAGGCCTGCACTGACCACTGACGGGTTCAGAAATCTTCAAGATTTAGTTTTGAGTGTGGATAAACTTTTGTAGACACCGAAGCTATAGGAAAAAATACCAAAATTTACCCAGTCAGTATCTTGTGTGGTTTATCACTCGTTGGATATTAACATGTTCCTTTGCCAAATATAAATTTGCGTAAAATATGTTGAGAACATTGCAGTATTTTAAAAATGTTGGGGTCCATTCCTGTGACAATTTTTTCTTGATATGTTTACCCTCAACAGGAGATCATGGGTAACGTTGTGGATGTCTTAGGCAAGTTAGGCGAGGGCGCTGGGTCATCAGGTTCTCGCCCGCAGTCCGCACGGGATAAAAAGCGTGGGAAGTGAGTCGTAAAAGGGAACAATATTGTAGACGTCTCGTCCAGTCTAACTATCGCTGCAAAATCTGTCATGCTCTACAAGTTGCCGTGACCGTGGGCTATTCTCACTAAACTGCCAAACTGGAAGTGTGCTGGACAAAATGATTGAATAGCTAAAGTGGAAAACTTGCAGAGCATTATAAAGCATATAGTAGGTATCCTTTTTTTGGCCGAGAATTTGTTCTTCTTATTTTATACAAATTCGTTTTTGTAATAGCTTTGGGAAACATTTCAGCATTTAAAGACACTGGACACCTTTGGTTATTGTCAAAGACCAGTCTTCTCACTTGTCGTATCTCAGCTTCCGCACAAAATAACAAACCTACGAAAAATTGCTAAATTGTGGTGGTTGAAGTTGCAAGATAATAATGGAAGAAAAAACACCTTTGTCACACAAAGTTGTGTGCTTCCAGTTGCTTGATTTCGGGACCTCAAAAGAGTGATAATTATCTTGATTATAAACAGACAGCAGACTTGACAACGAAGGGGACACCAATTATGACGCCTGATGTATTAATTTGTGTTGTTAGATTTTTCTTCTTTCGTATACACTTAAAATACCATGGTAATTTTTCAAATTGTACACAGATTAGATAGTTACCATTATTGTACTCTAGGTTTTTACAACGCTCTGTAGATACATTTATATTTGTACTAACATTTACTCCAGCACTATCCTCCTTTTAAGAACTTACTCAGAACTACTTACTAATGTAGAATTGCAAATGTTCATTTTGAATTTTGTAGTATATTGAGTTAAACTTAAACATTATTAATGGTGTCGGCCTTATGTTTTCATTTTGAAAAATTTTCCAAACTGATTTGAAAACAATCCGTCCAAAATAGTTTCTAAAATGAAAAATAGTTTATTATTTTGTAAAAGTGACACACATAATTATACGAACTGCAGCTTGATTGGTTTATAATTTGATATTAGAAGATGTGGTTATAAAAACTCATAAATATTTCCGTCCTTTTAAAAATATTGATTTATACAATTTTTTTCCAGTCTGTATTCATCCGTTTGTAAATTTTTATAGGTCTGATTTTTGTTAAACTTTTGTATATTTTGGCATCAATTGAATGAGCGGGATTTATTTTCTGAAGAATAAAAAGACAGTCTAGTAGTAAGGAGCGTGTTTCTGCAACTTCATTTGTGTTTTCAATTTTTAAAGACACTGGACACTATTGGTTATTGTCAAAGACCAGTCTTCTCACTTGGTGTATCTCAACATATGCACAAAATAACTAACCTATAAATAGAAAAAACACCCTTGTCACACAAATTTGTGTGCTTTCAGATGCTTGAATTATAGACCTCAAATTCTAAATCTGAGAGGTCTCGAAATCAAATTCGTGGAAAATTACTGCTTTCTCGAAAACTACATTACTTCAGAGGGAGCCGTTTCTCACAATGCTTTATACTATCAACAGCTCTCCGTTGCTTGTTACCTAGTAAGTTTTTATGCAAAAAAATATTTTGAGTAATTACCAATAGTGTCCACTGCCTTTTTAAAGAGTGTCAAATCATAACCAACAAAATAAAGTAATTTTAAAGCCGATGCCATGCAAGTTGTCAAGCGTAAAGCCCGGTTCATACTTCATGCGAATGCAAATGCGAAGCGAATTTGGCGGGAATTTGATGTCGCAACCCTCCTTTCGCTGAATGAACTGAGTTGAGCTGCTGCGAATTTTTCGTTGCGAATTTGTGACGTCAACATTCGTACAATCTTGGCACACGCGGACTTAGACTTGTAAACGTCGTTCGAGTTGCCAACTTTCCCTGATTCTGCAGAAAGATCCCTGAAAATAAACCCAATCTTCCAATGTTCGGATGACTAGATTTGAAAATCTCCCTGATTATTGAAACATACTTCCTGCGAATACGATGTACACAGGTTGTTGTACACAAAATCTTACTTATTGCGAAATGTTTGCAGCTCTGCGTATTTATCTGCGCGCGGCTCGAAAGTGTGACGTCGGATGTTCGGTTTAGCACGTGTGTGACCGGCTAGATTAATTAAACAACAAGATTTGCCGCCATTTAATTACTGGTATTATGAACGTTGTTCTATAATAGATGTTAAATTTGCATCGGGGATAAAGAATATAAATTTTTGGTTTTTACCGATGTGTGTTAGCACTGTATACTCAGTACTTTCCCGAGTCCTGTTAGAACGTTGTGCTAACAATCCAGCGAAACATTGGAGCGATATCGATAAAACAGTTCAGCCTTATTGTTATTTGTTTACTTGAGGACTTGGTTTTATTTTATAATTAACAAAGGGTTGGTCGATTGTTTTGGCGAGCCATTTTAAACTCGGTCTCGTGATTGGTTATAACCGTCAGCAGAAACGGTTTTCATTTTTACAACTGCGAAAACTCATTCAAAAGCGCAACAAAACTTGCTAACCACATGCGATTATTTTCCTAGCAAAAATAGGTACCAGCCAGCAGAACACACAGCTACCATTTCTGCGACCGATATCTTGGTCACCAGCTAAGAAATTTGCTATGCAGAATTTTCTTTTTCACTAACGAAGGTTGGTCGTTCGTTTTGGCGGGACTAGGTCCCGTTCTTGGTTATAACCGTCAATGCCAAAACGGTTTTTAGTTTCACAACTGCAAAAACCTATTCAAAGGCACAAAAACAGGCTCACATTTTCACAGGTTTGTTATTTTATGCATTGGTGAGATACACCTAGTGAGAAGACTGGTCTTTGACAATTACCAATATTGTCCACTGTCTAAGACAACGGTCCGAGTAGGGTTGAGCCTTCAGTCTCGAGCTTGTGATTGGGCAACGGCAAGATCTCAACGTGTAACGGTGCTTTGAACGTGCAAAACGAAGGTTACTAATAGCACGTCGCTCGACATGGTTTTATTTAAACAAAGGTATTACTTTGCCACAAAACAATTAATTGTCCTTAATTAACCTCGCTACTTTTAATTAAAATGAAGCTATTATCAATAGAATCTCTTTGTTTGATAAATACTCTTTACGAAGACATACATTAGTACCCTTGGACATACATTTAAGTGCCCTTGGACTATATCCGTCCACAAAATCACTGCAAAGAATAAACAAACAAAATTAATTAGACGGTTTCGAGTGTCAAGCACTGGGGTGACACTCCTATAATGGTACGGGAAGTATAATATGACAATTTGGATGTACTGATGCCAGTAAGTTTACCAAAGTCAAAATGAACGTTTTTAAAGTAACTGCAACCCCTCCATCCCAGCCCCCCCCCCCCCCCAATAATAAAAAAAAATCGACATGCTTGACATGGTTTTATTTAAACAAAGGTATTATTTTGAAACAAAACAATTAATTGTCCTTAATTAACCTCGCTACTTTTAATTAAAATGAAGCTATTATCAATAGAATCTCTTTGTTTGGTAAATACTCTTTACGAAGACATACATTAGTACCGCAAACTTTTCTATATTTCTATATACATAAGTACCCTTGGACATACATTTAAGTGCCCTTGGACTATATCCGTCCACAAAATCACTGCAAAGAATAAACAAACAAAATTAATTAGACGGTTTCGAGTGTCAATCACTGGGGTGACACTCCTATAATGGTACGGGAAGTATAATATGACAATTTGGATGTGCTGACGCCAGTAAGTTTATGAAAGTCAAAATGAACGTTTTTAACTGCAACCCCTCCACCCCCCCCCCCCCCCCCACAAAAAAAACCACCCAGATCTCAACATCCAAAAAAACAAAACCCAAAGCAAAATACTCTCACAATATTCCAAAAATCGTCGGAGTTCCTCTGCGAAACGGACTGGACTACGTTCGTGTGCAGTCGGCTAAAAAATTACTTTGTCAAAACCACTGCTTTCGGCTCACAAAATAGTCTCATGTTTCCTTTGTATCGCCGCATGAAGACCCATGGTTGCGGATACAGCAATCCCCGCCTTCGTCGTTGGAATAATAGAATCACAAATTTTTACGGGACGTACCTCCCCCGGGGATAGCTTAGTGTTTGATCAGGAATTGTTGAAACTGTCAGCCAATAAAAGACCGCGTTACCATCACCCGGTCTTCATTAAGAAGAAGGGAGCCGCTAGAAGTAACGACAATGAAGACCTTGCTGATCACCCTGTTGCTGGTTGGGTTCACCCTCGCATTTGTCAAAAATCGTGGGGTAAGTCAAGAATCTATAGTCACTCCCATGGTGTTCACCTCCCTAAAGAAACCGTCTATTATTTTATGAAACTTAATCTCTTTAATAAGTTCTTAATTGTTATGGTTGCATTAAACCATGGAGGTAGGATTGTTAAAGCCAGTGGACACTATTGGTAATTACTCAAAAGAATTGTTAGCATAAAACCTTACTTGGTAACGAGTAATGGGGAGAGGATGATAGTCTAAAACATTGTAAGAAACGGTTCTCTCTGAAGTGACGTAGTTTTCGAGAAAGAAATAATTTTCAACGAATTTGATTTCGAGACCTCGGATTTAGAATTTGAGGTCTCGAAATCAAGCATCTGAAAGCACACAACTTCGTGTGACAAGGGTTTTTTTTTTCTTTCATTATTATCTCACAACTTGGACGACCAATTGAGCTGAAACTTGCACAGGTTGGTTATTTTGTGCATATGCTGAGATACACCAAGTGAGAAGACTGGTCTTTGACAGTTAAAGTTTGTCTTTAAAGTTGTGTTTGCTAATGTAAGGTCCCGACTGGTCAGAAAACATATAATTGTTTCTCTTTAATTAACTATATAGACGAGACTGGAAAAGTTTCCGTATGGCGCCACCACTTTTTCATTCGAAATAAAATAATATAGTATCTAATTTACCTGATTGATATATCCCTTTTTGTAAAAATGAGTGAAAAAGTGGTGGCGCCACATGGAAAGTTATCCACGAGACTCAAAATATTTGAATGTTGTGTCATTTTAAAAGATGGTTCACAAAAAAAATCCACCAATACATTAGTTTTACTATACCGTGGTCCAGTGGTTTAACCTACAATCCCAATATTGTGGGTTCGAATCCTACCAAGCAAACCGCAGATTTCACAATGACAAGAATGCCTATTGTCGTCTTGTAGTTACTGAATCACAGTTACTGGATGTGTTCAATTCTTCATCATAGACGTTAAACCAGTGTACTGTATGTATGAGAGAGAGAGTGCTGCCACCTTGGTGTGTATGTGGGATCCCTTTCTTGTGGGAGTTTGCAGAGTTCTCTTAAGGGAAGGTACAGGTTTAGTTATTACTCATAACAAATATTATCTTAAAAACTGACTTGGTAACGAGCATTGGAGAGGTGTTGATAGTATAAACCATTGTGGGAAACGACTCCCTCTGAAGGAACTTAGTTCTTGAGAAAGAGGTAATTCTAGCTATAGAAGTCTTTTATTCTTATCTGAAAGCACAAACATTCGTACAACAAGGGTGTTTTTCTTTCATCATTTTCTCGCAACTTCGATGACCAATTGAGCCCAAATTTTCACAGACTTGTTATTTTATGGTTATGATGGGATACACCAAGTGAGAAGACAATTACCAAACGCGTACCTTCATCTTAACTACATCTTAACAAACGTGATGAAGTTCGCCCGGCCCACATTCATGTTTAGTTTAACGGCTCACTGGTCATGGCGATTAAAGTGCACCTGGCTAGTAAAGTCGTGTTTAAATTACGTAATAAGTTTAGTATATAAGACCCATTCAACCTTGACTCGTGGTCTGATTCCTTAATTCGGGTGCGCCACCACAAGCCTGTAATACTAGTTTCTAATTTGAGTTGTGTTTAAATAAAACACCCTGTTGTTTGTGGCTAGAACTACGTTCAAGAAGAGAAACGTCTCGAGTTTCGATCCCTTGAACGGCACGGTTGAGAAGGCCAGCCCGTCCATTTAAGTCATCGTCTCGAAAAAGGGAGCCTAAATAGTTTGCATTATTGAAACCCCAGATGCGGGATGACTTCAACAGCAAAGCGGTGGAATTCCTGAGCGGGCGTGACGGAGAGGCTGCCCGGGCAGAGATGACGCCCTCCCCAGGGTGTGTAGAGGGTGACATGGAGCTCACATCGGAACAGAAAGATGTCTACTTCGCCATGAGGGAAGCCACAGCTAAGAACAGAGCTCGGGTACGGCGTGACGCCCAAGCCGCATTCTCTATCTGGCCGAACAAGACCCTCGTGTATCGGTTCGACGCATCACTTGGTTAGTCGGTCTTTATTCGTTGCGAAATCTTGACCAAATTTCCTTCATTGAGCTGATTAAAGGCAGTGGACACTATTGGTAGTTACTCAAAATAACTTATTAGCATAAAACCTTTCTTGGTGACAAGTAATAGGGAGATGTTGATGGTATAAAACATTGTGAGAAACGGCACCCTCTGAAGTGCCATAGTTTCCGAGTAAAGAGTAATTTTCCACGAATTTGATTTCGAGACCTCGGATTTAGAACTTGAGGTCTCGAAATCAACCATCTAAACGCACACACACCTTCGTGTGACAAGGGTGTTTTTTCTTTCATTCATATCTCGCAAGTTCGATGACCGATTGAGCTCAAATTTTCACAGGTTTGTTATTTTATGTATGTTGAGATACACCAACGGCTAGTCTTTGTCAATTACCAATAGTGTCCACTGCCTTTAAACTAAGCCGGCAACATTATGCTTACTAGTTGAAGATTTACCAGCCAAAATACCAGGTCACAAGTACACGTTGTGACTGGTATTCTGCTCATTTCTGCTAAGCAGGAAATTGTTTAACACAAATTCTGAATATGAATTTTGGTTGTACACTTACACCGATGTGTGTTAGAACTGTATACTCGGTACTTTCCTGAATTCTGGGGGAGGGGGGGGGGGTGAAATCACAGACATATTATTTGGGTGGGATTCGAACCCACGACCTTTGCCAAATTAGAGCAGGATGTCTTTTGACCACCATAAAACTCGCTTGGTCAAACAAAGGGAAGCTATTGACATATAAAACATTATAAGAAACAACTCCCTCTGAAGTAACGAAGTTTTTGAAAATAATATTTGAATCTGAGAAAGACTTCAGAACTTGAGAAGCCTAAGAAAGCACACAAATTTTGCAACAACGGTGTTTCCCATTATTTTCTCGAAACTTCGCTGACCAACTTGGCACAAGTTTTTCACAGATTTTTTTATTTTATGCATAATAATGTTTGGATACGCCAAGTGAGAATACTGGTCTTTGACAATTGTCAAAGGTGCCCAGAGGTCGATTTCACAAAGATTTAAGACTAGTCTTATCTCGACTTAGGACGAGTTACTCATCTTAACTTAGGACTAGCCACGTTTTTAGTATCTCCTAGGACTAGTCCTAAGTTAGGACTAGTCTTAACTCTTTGTGAAATCGACCCCAGTGCCCTTAAAAAACATTTCTCCTAAAAAATGTTACAAGAAGAGGAATAATGTAAATTTTCATGGGTATTTCGTTACAGACAACGGCATCAAGCAAGTATTTAGGGAGGCGATTGAAATCTACAGAGAGCATACGGGTCTATCATTTGAGGAGGCGTTTGATGACTACAGTGGCGCTATACATCCTCTGGTTGTATATGGACTCAACGACGGGTAAGAAACATTTCTTTCCCTCATTGATGCGACTTGTGCCATAGAGATTCTTTCTAACACACCATAGGTCATAGCTGTGTTATTCCTTTAAATTTGCTGTATAGTTTGTTTTATATACCTCATACATAGAATCCTGTTATCTGATTGGTTAAAAAATGAGTCATGGAAATAGCTGTGCCCCCACCCCCTTTTTCCATTGAGATGACGTCATAGTTGACTATGCCCTGGGCACGATCTAGCCTTGGCGTAGTGTGCCCTGCGGCTGCCCGGTGCGGCACGATTCGGCAACAACTATTTAAACATTTGCTAATTGCTCGTGGTTCGATGTATATTGATGGATTAATTTTTTTGTATTTTTAATATTTCCATTTTATGGGTTTAGGCCCTATATATTATATCTAGGTCGGTTGTTTCTAAGGTTTTGTCGGTTATTATTCGGTTTAATAGTATTTTGCCTCTATGATTTTAATTGGTCTTGTTTCTGTTTAGCCTTTTAGTTTTTATTGTTAGGCGCATAGAGGAATCTTTTATTCATAATGCGCCTTATAAATGCTGTTTATTATTATTATTATTAAACTATTGAAATAGTGAATGAGAAAAAGTAAAGCTTATTTTTCAGCTAGCAGAAAAGGAGATGAGTAGAAAAATGTATTTGCCTTGCACGTTTAATATACTTTTCTGACAGCAGAAAAGCAGAAAAGTAGGATTATACACTTTACACAAGACGTTCAATCTGCTGTTCTGCTATTTTGAGAGCAGAAAAGCAGATGTTCACTTTTCGACCTTCATCCTTGCTCAATACTGGTGTTGCGGCACACCATTTTGGCAAACAGTAAGGCAGAAAACCTCTATTGGGCCAATACTGGTTTTGTAGCTGCACACAATTTTTGTCAAAATGGTAACTTAGAAAACTTTGTACATATTGCTTTGAGGCTCTTTGTGCGGCACTACGGCGTTTGTTGTATAATGGTAGATTCACACGACAGAAATTTAACTGTGGTATACCTTGCATGGTTGTTAAATGAAGCACTGTTTGAAAGGATTGCAAGAAAACTTGGACAGCAAGACACAATAACATTGTTGTCCTTTCACACGAGGTACATTTTGTAAAATGTAACAACCATGCTACAATTTAGCAAGGGACCCTTGCTAAATTGCTCTCGTGTGAAAGGGCTGTTAAGTGTCTGTTATACACTTTCTCTGCCTTACATTTTTATTGCTTTTCTATAACATGGTTTTCGTATAGATGCTCCTCTTCTGTGGGTTACCGCGAACGCTCTGGCGGACGGATGCATCTTGAAACAGAAAAATGTGGAGCGGTAGGCATGCTTTTTTTAAAAACATTATTAATAGTGTATGGACATTATTGGTAATTTTCAAAGACCAGTCTTCCCACTTGCATAAAACAAGTACAAACAAATACATATTCATTTATAGAAAAAGAGAGGGGGAAAGTGATTAAGGAAAGGATCCAGAAAGAAGCGGGAAAATAACAGCCAATCACAGTTTCTATTTCAGACACAATATTGGTGGCTGTGAACCAATAGGAGTGAAGTGGCGAGGACAAAGGATGTTTGGTATGAAAGGATGGGTTACTGGACCATTAAAGGGGTAAATGTATTGTTCGACAACAATGCAGGGAGACATGAAAGGGTAGGATTAGAGCAGCATTATTCCTTTAATAGATATAATTCATTAAAGGCAGTGGATACTATTGGCAATACCTCAAAATAATTATTAGCATAAAACCTTACTTGTCAACGAGTAATGGAGAGGTTGATAGTATACAAATATTGACTGCTTCGAGTGCTATGGTTAAACCTATGACTCCCGAGGTGATCCCCGGAGCGTTCTATTTTCCCGAGGCGAAGCCGAGGGAAAGTAGAACGCTACGGGGATCACCAAGGGAGTCATAGTTTTTAACCATTGCACGAGTAAAAGCAGTCAATATTTGTTTTATAACACCCCAAACATTTATAAATACTGTACTATTATTATTAAGTTACAGACCTGAATGCTACAATCCACGGACGACGCGAATACAGATTGCAAACACTTTTACTGTGCTGCATGTAGTGTCGTGCAATCCGAAATGGTTACAGACTATTAATTTATCATCCTCGTACACGCAACGGACGTCTGGGTACTGCACGCCGTGTGCTAGTCTTCGGACTAGCGCATGGCAAACCGACGCACTATCACACGGCCGTCGTCTAGCAAAACTAAGACATGTCATGTGACGCGCTCTTAACCAATGAGCAGGCAGAATACTTGCAAGGGGTGTTATAATACAAAACATTGTGAGAAACGGCTCCCTCTGAAGTAATGTAGTTTACGAGAAAGAAGTAACTTTCCACGAATTTGATTTCGAGACCTCAGATGTAGAATTTGAGGTCCCGAATCAAGCTTCTGAAAGCACACAACTTCGGGTGAAACGGGTGTTTCTTCTATCATTATTATCTCGCAACATCGACGACCAATTGAGCTCAAACTTTCACAGGTTTGTTATGTTATGTATATGTTAAAATACACCAAGTGAAAAGACTGGTCTTTGCCAATTACCAATAGTGTCCAGTGTCTTTAATGCTGCTGTTACGGACATTACATTTTTTGGACATGACATTTGACTACCCTTTACATTTGTACAAAAGTCTATGACATTTGGGTTCCCCTCAATGTATTTTTAGTACCAGATAATTAATTAGATATTGTGTAAAAGATGCAGAGGAACATTTGACAGAATTTATCACAAATTTGGTATCTAGAGCACAAAACATGGCGTTACGGACATTACATTTTGATCGTTTCGGATTAACACTTTTGACCACACTGTTTTCTTTTAAGTTCATACTGTCTTCACTTTCTCGCCAAATATATCCTGTCTTCACTGAGCAACTGTTAATTATTATTTAAATGAATCGGTAACACTATTTCCAACACTACCCTCTTCAGCTTGGTACTATACTCCATGAGCTCGGCCACGCCCTCGGGCGTTTCCACGAGCAGACCAGAAGCGACCGTGATGACTACATCACCGTAATTGAATCCAACATCCTACCGGGATTTGAGCACAACTTCAGGAAGGCCGATCGACCAATACTTGCCCTGTACGATCTCCAGTCCATCATGCACTACAGTCGTGATGTATGTGTTTTACACACGTTTTATTATTGCCTGTTTGAATCATATTTGAGTTATTTTTTTTTTACACCGATATAGTTCAATGGGTCTCGATGGGTTTCCCAAGAAGTTGAGAGTACGAGTTAAGACGTACGGGTTACTCGTCCTAACTTAGGACTAGCCTTAAATTTTGACTAGCCCTAGCTCTTTGTGAAAGGACCCCAAGCCTCTTACAGGATGCGGGTAAATTTATCCATATTACCTTTAAAAAAAAAACCCCAAAAACACATTTTTATTAAGCGGGGACTATGGGGTATTGTTTGTGGTAGCACGATTGTGTAAAATCTCTTTCTTAAAGAGTGTTGGTTCTGAAAAGATAGTGGTTGACAATTCTCTTCTCATGTATTTTCGCGAGTAGTTTGAAAGATTTACAATAATTGAAACACAATCGTCGACTTTATTATTATAATAATAGTAATACTACAGAGCATTTATAAAGCGCTATTAAAGAGAGGGCTTTACGGGATGACGGGGACAACAGAATAAACGAACGATCTTTATTGGACTGGTTGTGGGAAAGAAAATGTCTTCATCGAAATCGCAGGAAGCTGTGCTCATTGGTCAGAATTATCTGCAAATTTCTAAATATTTCTGTTTTTTTTCGAATTGAAAGGCATTCAGTTTCGACCGCAGGTCATCAACGATCATGCCACACAATGCGAAGGATTCAGAGAAGATGGGCACACAACGGAGACTGTCTCGTCTTGACGTATTCACTGTTAACGCTGCCTACGGTGTGGATGGTATGTTAAGTATTAATGTGCGATGGCCGTATAGTATAAAGGGAGACTTTGGAACGCTAGGTGGCAGCAGACTTAACACCAGTTTTAAGGCCACATGCTCAATATGGTGGCAGCACAGTATATACACATACATATTGTAGAAAAACAGGTTTTCCCCTTTAATCTGTACAGCTGTTATTTCGATGTTGAAATTATGATACAAAAATAGTGTTTAATTTCTCATATTATGAGCATTGTATGGAATCTTGCCTCTTAGTCTTAGAAAGGCATGTGAATGTACGGGGTAGCAGACTTACCAGGTAAAATCATTTGTCATCGGTATTTTGTGCGCAAGCTTAGAACTACGTTGAGCTTTAAAGTTCAACTGTTTGATTAAACAGCCATGATGGAATGGGAGACTTTTGGGACGCTTGGTGGCAGCAGACTTACCAGGTAAAATCCATTGTTTTTTGGTAATGTGCGCATGCTCAGAACTACGTAAACAATGGAAATTTACCTGATTAGTCTGCTGCCACCTAGCGTTCTCCCACTGAGAACTTTCTTCGAATTGTTTTGCAATGGGGAGTCTAAAATGTTCTCAGATCAACAATTCGTTTGTAACACTTCACCCATATCCCACATTACACAAAGAACCCCCTGTATCCCCTCCCCTCATCATAATTCACAAAGCTATGTATCTCCCATTTGTTGATACAGCATTGTGTCCCGCCGACCTTTGGGATAAGTGTCAGCGTGGTGGAGTTCCTAACAAGCATTGCTCTTGCGACTGCCTGCCGGAATTTGAAGGCCCGTATTGCGAAATCGTCGTCATTCAAACAGGTACAAAGAAGCAACTACTGTTCTTGTTAAGTGTATTTTGTGTAGTTTTGTATCTTTGTATTGTTGAATCACCAAAAGCTCTCGAACTTGACACCAGGGGCGGATCCAGGATTTCCCAAACGGTTGGGGGGGGGGGCGTGATTTATACGTGGCGACTGGTAAAAGGGTGTGACTTTGTAAGTAGATGACTTTGTAAGGGGTTAGCTTTGTAAGGGGTGACTTTGTAAGGGGTTAGCTTTGTAAGGGGTGACTTTGTAAGGGGTGACTTTATAAGGGGTGACTTTATAAGGGGGTGACTTTGTAAGGGGGTGACTTTGTAAGGGGTGACTTTATAAGGGGTGACTTTGTAAGGGGTGGCTTTTGAAATGGGTGACTTTGTAAGGGGGGGAGGGGTGACTTTTTCAGGGGTTTACTCTATGAGGGGGTAACTTATAAGGGGTGACTTTCGTAGCGATTAAGGGTTGACTTTGTAAGGGGGTAATGTTGTCAGGGGTGACTTTGTAGGGAGGTGACTTTGTAAGGGGTGACTTATAAGGGGGTGACTTACCATGTCGCCCCCTGGCAAAGTCGCCCCATAGCAAAGTCGCATCCTACCAAATAAAAAAAAAAACCTTTCCAGAACCCCGCGATTTCTGCATTGGCCGATATCTATTGGCTTGCGTGCCTGAACATCTGGGCCCAATTTGATAGAGCTGCTGAGCACAAAAATTTAGCTTGATATTTCTTCCCAGGAAAAAAAAATCCAGGATTACCAACAAAATTTCGATTTCTTGCATATCGCTTATTACTGGTGTTCAGCTATTGTTTGCTTGACCTGAAAATCATGTGATAATATGTTTGGTAATCCTGTTTTTATCAAGGCAACAACTACATGCTAAGCAAATTTTGGTGCTTAGCAGCTCTATGAAATTGGGCCCTGATGTCTCACTTCGAGGCTCCTACAGATTTACCTTTTTCTAACTTGAAACGGACGGAGATTCGAAGTCCACTCTGACAAACTACGTATCATCAGAGTTGACCAATCATAACAAAGATGTGGAAAGCTTCGTCCAATGATATCATTGTGCATGTAAGACCAGTGCCTGTCTTTACAGGGGACCATTCTAATGGCGATAATGCGTATACATGGTGCGTGAATTATCTCTAATTTTCGTTGACCCCCCCCCCCCCCCCCCTTAGAATGTAGCGGCCACTACCAGCTGGAAGAATCGGGGCTTATTTCATCCCCAGGTTACCCTAATACCTACTCCAGCAACGCCAAATGCAGCTATGTCATCGAGGTAAGATTTAAAATAATCTGCCAAACAAAATGGTCACTGTCCCTGTATCCAATGAGTGCTAATTTTCATTGTTCGAAATAATAATAATAATAATTTTGAAGCCTTGTATAGCGCACGTATTTCACGAATATTATATTCCCAACCCCTCTTTTGTGCTTTCGGGTATTACTATGTTTCACAGTGTGCGAAGGACGAGGTCGTCCAACTGGACTTTTTAGAATTCTCCTTAGAGGGCTGGGGCTGCTTCTTTGACAAGATGAATATGATGACGGGCGATTTGGTTACAGAGGAGTACCCAGATGAGTAAGTATAGACTCCGTCATATGACGTCACAATACCCAAACAGCGCCCTCACTCTAGACTTGACTCAAGTCGCGTTCTCCGTCAACATGTGGTCTAAACAGGTTAGGGGAATGCAGAGCATCACAAAACAATAGTTGTCTGTCGATAGCACGGGATTGGGACTTGAGTCAAGTCTAGCCTCACTGAGGTCATGGAAGACGTACCTATCATTGGCTGAAAGTTATTATGGCACCAGCGTTGGCGACCAAAGCAAGGGGAAGTTTCACGCGTGTTCGAACTTCCAGAACTACTTTTGATCTCAATTTTGTTGATAGAGATCAACGGTCTTAAAATAAACCATTGCGAGATTCTGTTTCTTCAAATATTTTCAATTTACTGTGGTGGTTTGCGGTTATGAATTATTGTTTCATAATGTACGGAAATAGACCATTTTAGAAATATTATGAAAGTAAAAACAAAAACAAATTAAAGGCAGTGGACACTATTGGTAATTGACAAAGACCAGTCTTCTCACTTGGTGTATCTCATTATATGCATAAAATAACAAACCCGGCTGAAAATTTGAGCTCAATCGGTCATCGAACTTGCGAGATAATAATGAAAGAAAAAATCATCATTGTCACACGAAGTTTTGTGCGTTTAGATGGTTGATTTCGAGACCTCAAGTTCTAAACCTGAGGTCTCGAAATCAAATTCTTGGAAAATTAATTCTTTCTCGAAAACTATGGCACTTCAGAAGGAGCCGTTTCTCACAATGTTTTATACCATCAACCTCTCCCCATTACTCGTCACCAAGAAAGTTTTTTATGCTTATAAATATTTCGAGTGATTACCAATAGTGTCCATCACTGCCTTTAACAAAGGGGGAACAACGAGAATATGGCCGTGTTCGAATGGGTGACTACTTATATATGGCTACAAGGATAGGTGACACAACTCCTGCGTGTGTTTCCATCCGCACGTAAAACCCCTGAGAGCACATAACGACTAACAGACGCCAAAAGCCTACCCCCGTGTCGTGGTTTCGAAAAGGCCTGTACGTTATAACCCCAAATTTTCCCTCTATTATATTTCAGATATTGCGACGATAACCTGAAAGGAGAATCGGTGTTTTCCAAGAGCAATGTTGCATTGATGACGTTCGAGAGTGACGACATGTTTAACTACGAAGGATATCAGATATTTTACCACTGTATTCATTCGGACTTGGTATCAAAATAATTTCAGTACCTGCTGTGGCATTGGATTTCATCCCCCGGGCCCATGATTGTGTCCCCCGGTAAAGGAACCACGCCCAAAAAGGTAATCTGAAAATCGGTCGTCAAACTTAATAGAATTATTATTAATTACTATCTATATAATATTAGACATTGCGGAACAAGTCTTAATGGAAAACAGGTGGTGTCCAAGACCAACTATGCTTTGATAAAGTTCAAGAGTGACGACATGTACAACTACGATGTATATCAGATATCTTACGCTTGTATTTCTCCTCCAGACGTCACGGTTCCTCCTCCAGACGTGATATAAAAATAATTTCAATATACCTGCTGTGGCAGTTGATTTCGTCCCCTCTGGAAGCACACAATTTTGGGTGGAAGGGTGTTTTTTTTTCATTCAGTATTTTCTTTCCATTTTGATGACCAATTATTGAGTTAAAATGTTGTGCAGAATGGTGTTTTTTCAGAAGTTTTGTTCTTTTTCTTTTAGTATTTTCTTGCAACTTTGATGACCAATTATTGAGTCCATTATGTTCACCGATTTGTTATTTTATGCATGAGATAAACCAATATAGTGTCCAGATCAGTGCCTTTAAACATGAATAATTACGACTGTGCGTAAAAACAAACCTCAGACAAACTTGTCTTGAAGTAGTCTTGAGATTGGAACAGTTTTTGTACTGTCAGGTCTAAGGTTCTTACAGTGTGGCAGTTTCCCCAAACATGGACGCTACTGAAAAGTGGAAACCAGCATTGCTGAGCAGTGCAAAATATTCTATGTTAACTTATTCTGACCGCTGTAGAACAAGCAGTGACCTTAAAGTTTGCATTCAGTTTATATGGTGATGGAGAAAATAATTATTAAAAGTCTTCGTAGAGTAGCAATGAAATAACTAATTTGTCTGATTTGTGTGTTTATTACCATAGGCCATTGTTACACTTCATTTAGGGCAGTATGTTGCGCTTGCGGATCCTTTTGGACAAGGGACTGCGGTGGGGGATTGGGGGGGGGGTGCCTGATGGCAATTTTGCACGTAGTTCTTGTATGACAAGAGATTCTGCCGGTTCTCCAGAGATTATGTGCACCCGCCCCCCCCCCCCCCCCCCCCCTCCCCGCATCATACGGCGAGTTGTGTTGAATAATATTCGTCATAGCGTCCTCCTTTGACCGTGGGGTGGCAGGAGATTCTGTCAATGGCGAAATGTGTACTAGACAGGGCCCCTGTATACAAGGTTAAAAACAGGTCCCTGCAGCAGCCTCGCTAGCATGGGCAGCGCCGTATCGATACATCTCGCCACTCATGATCGAGCAAGGCATGCTGGGAAAAAAATGGCGCGTTGAGATCGATCACCCCTGGGAACGAGGTTGAGGTCCCTGCTGTCAGATCAGATCCACTGATTCCATTGGATACAATGATATCATTAGATACGTACGTGCTGGACTTGCCCCTCGTGGTCCTTAAACGATATTTCCCCCAAATTTGATGAGAATACTGGACTTGCCCCATTGTAGTTTTAACCCAAATGACATGAAACATCCAAATGAATGAGTAACAAGGCTAACTTACCCCTTGTATTAGCAAGGCTTACCCCTAGTGTAATTTTATTCCAAATGACATGAAACATATTAAATAATAATAACAAATTCTTAATAATAACAAATTCTTATATAGCGCATTTCACAATAAACCGTATCAATGCGCTTTACATTAGTCCCCTGGTCATTGGGCCAATCAGCTCCCATTAGAGAGTATACAGCCCCGAGCTGCCGTGGCGCTCCGAAAGCTTTTCATTCACAATATCAACCTCTACCCTCGCAGGTACCCATTTATACCCCTGGGTGAAGAGAAGCAATTACAGTAAAGTATCTTGCTCAAGGACACAAGTGTCACGAACGGGATTCGAACCCACACTCCGGTGAATTAGCACCAGAACTTGAATTCGATGCTCTTAACCACTCGGCTGTGACACTCTACTGAGCAGCATGGCTGACTTACCTGTAATTTTTAGCCCAAATGACATGAATCATCAAATGAATAAACATCAATGCTTACTTATAAAGCCCTGGTAATTTTATCCCAAATGACATTGAACATCCAAATAAATGAGCAGCAAGGCTTGCCCCTTGTAACTTTAGCCCAAATGACATGAAACATCCTAAGAAATAAACTGTTCTTCCGTTTTGCATCTTTTCAAGAAATGCCGAACCCCCCCCCCCCCCCCAAAAAAAAAAAAAAAAAAAAAAAAAAAAAAAAAAAAAAAACACGAGTAATACCCCCCCCCCCCATTAGTTTTGGGGTGTTAGAAGCTAACATTTCGATTTCACAGCCTTATTTTACTTTAAAATCGTGGTTTGATACACTGTGCGTTGGAAAGAAAAACGTTTTCCAAACTACTGTTTCATGTTAAAACGTGTGTAGTTTTCCCGATTTGTAAAACGAATTGCATGCAAGAGCCGTCGGAGCAATTACGTTTTGCAAAGCATTATGGGTACGGGTTGGCTATGTACAATCGTTAGGGGGCGTTGTTAAAATTGTCCGGAAAAAAAAGTCGACAGACGAGAGAGGAAGACAACAGTATCAAATAACAAGCAAATAATGCCATCATTTATGCCTTCAAAAAGCTGCCAGTCTCGAAAGTGTCATACAGATTGTTTCGTTAGTTGTTTGTGGAGCTGCTGGTGTTGAATTCTCAACGGGTAAGTGTCCGTATGCTTTGCTTTTGATTAATTAATACAATTGTTAATGTTTTTTTGTAAATTGGTTTTGCATTGGCCCTTTTTGGGCATTGGCCATATGACTATGATGTTGACGGAAAAGTTTCCGTATGGCGCCACCATCCGATTGGACTACTCCGTTTAATCATGGAGGAAGAAGACACAAGGAGTAACAATGAACAGGACAGGAGATCAAACGTCCAAGGTCTGGTACCACCATAGTTGCGATAATCGTAACCCTCCATCCTCCCGACGGTCGGAGACCGGAGGGTTACGACACAAGACTGATATTATCGGTGTAACTAGCAGTTTTGACCAGTTTTTGCCAGACTCGTGATCAGATTCGTCCTTTTTTTCCACTTTCCAAAATCATGACAAACATTCTAAACACATGGAGTTGATCTTTATTGTATGACAACGTCATCTGGAACCCTTAAAACAACATCATGAAAATATTTGGCAGAAAAAACGACAAAAACTTACCAAAAGACTGACCGAATATATCCATAATCCATAGCGGAGCCAACTAGTGATTTTGAACGTCGCACTTGCTTGGCAACAACCAATCAGTGTGACCCAACCAAACACGATGTTCATACAGTACATGTACATGTACATGTACATGCCTGCATGCTGCGCACTCGGTGCGGGGGATCGGTGCTTACACACACAGGCGGTGACAGCATACGACAGCCATGGCTCGTCCAGATGCGTGTTTGGTTGGGTCACGCTGATTGGTTGTTGCCAAGCAAGTGTGACGTTCAAAATCACTAGTTGGCTCCGCTATGGACTATGGATATATTCGGTCAGTCTTTTGGTAAGTTTTTGTCGTTTTTTCTGCCAAATATTTTCATGATGTTGTTTTAAGGGTTCCAGATGACGTTGTCATACAATAAAGATCAACTCCATGTGTTTAGAATGTCTGTCATGATTTCTCACTGCGCATGGAATGGACAATAAAGCTACCATGTAGGCCCTACATGTTGTGTTGACCCATTTCATCTGACATCATCATCAGAAAAATCTTGAATGCGCCATACTGGTGGGCAATTTCACTCTGCGTTTTCATATATAACTCTATGCATAGAGTATGCTGTGCGTTATGCAGTGAAGTGCGCATTTTAGGCGACGCGGCGATAATACACGTAAACCTAACTTGCCCACCAACATGGTGAGCGTGGCACCAGTTGCGCGCGTGCAAGGGGTCAATAGAGCTACTGCGCATGCAAATACTGCGTTTGTTGGGACTTATGTACTATTAAAAAGCACAAACGAGTAAATTCTCCACTGTGCAGTCCGAAGGGGTAACAGACCCCGTGCACATAGAGAACTTAAAATCATCCATGGTGACAACAACAATCCATTGATCAGTTTATCACCCTGTTGGGGGCTTAGCGGGCCATTCAAACTCCTTGTGTTTTATTCCTCCATGGATTAATAATACAATGCGACAAACTCACAGGGTATTAAAATGTCCCGTAACTTAACCGTTGTGTGTTGTGACAAAACTTTAAACAAATAATTTTAAAAAATTCGGTGGAAGAAGAGCAATCCTTGGCTTAACGGATAATGTTAAAAATAAAATATCCTGCCACCACACTTTTTACAACCTATTTTTAATTCATTTTACGATCGTGAAACTGTTCCCTTAAAGACACTGGACACTATTTGTAATTATCAAAGACCAGTCTTCTCACTTAGTGTATATCAACATATGCATAAAATAACAAACCTGTAAAAATTTGAGCTCAATTGGTCGTCGAAGTTGCGAGATAATAATGAAAGAAAAAACACCCTGGTCACACAAAGTTGTGTGCTTTTAGATGGTTGATTTTGAGACCACAATTTCTAAATCTCAGGTCTCAAAATCAAATTTGTGGAAAATTGCTTCTGTCTCAAAAACTATGTCACTTTAGAGGGAGCAGTTTCTTACAATGTTTTATACTATCATCAACCTCTCCCCATTACTCATTTCCAAGTAAGGTTTTATGCTAATAATTATTTTTTAGTAATTACCAATAGTGTCCACTACCTATAACTGAAGGACTATGCCAAGTGCTGAATTAGAAGTAGAAGTAGAAGTGTAATATTTAAAAACCAACACTATACATTGTAACTGTCCAATGCACTGGATGCATTTGGTGTTGTCAAAGACCAGTATTCTCACTTGGTGTATGCCAACATGCATAAAATAACAAATCTGTGAAAATTGTGGGGGCTCAATTAGTCATTAAAGTGAATGGAAGAAAAAGTACCCTTGTTTAAACAAAGTTGTGTGCTTTCAGATGCATGAGAAAGACTTCAGAGACAGAATTGCTCTTTCTCAAAAACTACATTTCAGAGGGGTTGAGTCGATTCTCACAATTTTTTATACTACAAACAGCTCTCCGTTGCTTGTTACTACATAGTAAGTTTTTATGTTAATTTTGAGTAATCTCCAAACGTGCCCAGGGGTGGATTTCACAAAGGTAGTCCTAACTTAGGACTAGTCCTATGCAAGGCTAAGAGATAGGACCAGTCCTAAGTTAGGATGAGTTACTGGTCCTAACTTAGGACCAGTCCTATCTCTTAGCATTGCCTAGGACTAGTCCTAAGTTAGGACTACCTTTGTGAAATCCACCGCAGTGCCTTCAATTTGATTCTGGCCAGATGTAAAATGAATTCTGCTCTCCTCAGGTAAAATTGTGGATTTTTTTACCCAAATTCAAACCCTCATTGAAAAGTGGAGATTTTTCATGTACAGCTGTACTGAACTTGAGATTGTTCAAAATTCTGACTCTCAATTATTGATACAAAGGTCATTGCAGACTCTCTTGAATGCACTCCCCCCCACCCCCAAACCCAACTTGACATTGACCTTTATGCTGTTTTTTATTGTCTTGTTCAACTTTTAACAGGGCCCAATTTCATAAGGTGTGTATGCACACAAACTTATTTGCTAAGCACAGGTATGTTGCTTAGCAGAAAAAGGATACCAGCCAAATAATAGTAGTTTACATTGCTGCAACTGGTACCCCACTCATTTCTTGCGTTCACTAACAAACATTTGCTAAGCAGCATTCTGCTTTAAAACAGCTGTTTGAAAGTGGGTCATGTTTTGTACGTACATGACACATCAAACAAGTACAATACATGAAGAACAATACCCTAGAGGTATTGTATTGCAATAATTAACCAAAATATGTTCCATTTGTCTCTTTGCAACAGTCATCCACCCCAATGCCTTTTCCTGTAATTTATACTTTCACTTTCCAATACATGTACCTGAATACCTAGGTTCAAAAACAGATTGAAGTTCCACCAAATAACCCCCCCCCCCCCTTAGGGCTTAAATGAATATCTCGTAATGAGTCATGCTGCAGTAGGCCTACATGTACGTGTTTGCAGCGACCGGCCCCCTGAACAAAAAGGAATTAAAACGAAAAAAAAACATTGTTCCTTTGTACAGGATATCCTAAGCATTTGTCACTGGCACATCCTCTGTTGACTTGGAGTGCAAGGTACTGACAGAGTCAGACGGACAGATCACTACGCCAACGGCTACATGTCACCCTGGTAGGACCAAGGCTCAAATTTTTCAAGGGGAATCCGCCAGTTGACCGCAGGCAGGAAAACAAGTCGGCCGTCAACTTTGCATAAAAGCAAGAAATTGAGCCCAGACTGAACTTATTTTGAACAGAATGCTAATGTTGAGTAGGAAATTTTGCTTGTTTTTTGAATAGCAATTGAATACATTTTGTGTAGCATTTAACTCTGCTTAAAGCCATTATACAATTTCGGAACAGACAAAAAGGTACAGAACAGAAGGTAATGGTGAAAGACTTCTCTTAAAATATTATTTCATGAGCTGCTTTGCTTTTCAAGAAAACATTAAAACATTAATCAATTCTCGCTAAACGAGAATTATGGATTTATTTTGAACACATGTCATGACACGGCGAAACGTGGAAACAAGGGTGGGTTTTCCCGTTATTTTCTCCCGACTCCGATGACCGATTGAGCCTAAATTTTCACAGGTTTGTTACTTTATATAGAAGTTGCGATACACGAAGTGTGGGCCTTTAGACAATACTGTTTACCGAAAGTGTCCAATGGTTTTAAAAAGGGAAAATGTTCACTGGCAGGGCTTGTTGCTCAAAATGTTGAAAAGACCAGAATCAATATTAGATAAATTTTCCGACACAGTTTCACTTGCATTTTAGTGGGTTTTTTTTTTTTCTCGAAAAAGCACTTAGACCCCATACTGTGTGTATGGTTTTTGTTTCGTTCTCAATTAGATTGAAAGGTCACTTTTGATATATGAACATTATATGTAATTTGTCTTTGTTTGAGACAGTGGGGTACATTTGAGTGTTTTTCAATTGAAAAGTACAAGACTGGTGAACTTGTCTGGTCATGAGATTATGTACTTTCCCAACACTAAATTACTAACTGTAGCCTCGGACCATTGGTCCAGTGTTAAATTTGAGCCCTGGTAGGACGCCATTCTCGTTTGAACCGGCACCGATGAGTCCAACATGGGCCAGTTGTTGACAAAACTCATTACCTCTTTTCAGTTTAGAAGTAGAATATCAGTCCTTGGACTCCTCTCTTGAAGGGGTACATCCATTTTCCTCTAGTTAAGGGCACTCCTAGGGAAAACATAGAAGTTTGTATTGGAACCTTGCAGGCTAGGGCACCACAGCAAAAGTACAGGGCACCACGGGTTGGACTCCCGGTCGTGACACTTGCTATGAAAATTGGGGAGGTGGTGCTCTCTGCTCTACCAGCCAGGCTTTGGATTGATGATACCCAAGCCTACATCTGGACTGTAAAGGGGGTAACCTTCAGGCCTGATACTTCACGGAGGCAGCGGAGGCCATTGCCTCCGTTGCCCCTTGCCATTGCCTTGGTGCCCTTGAAATGCTCTAGTAGAAATTTACAATTTCCTCATAGGGTGCCCTTTGCCGAAGAGAAAATGCCTTGGTGTCCTTGCCCTTTCAAAAACGAAGCATACAGCCCTGAACCTTGTTTCAGCCCTAGGAGTAGGTGGCAACGGCCTCTTGACAAAATAACTATTTACTGGCTATTGATTTGTTTGAAAAAGAAGATGTGTGGTTGATGCTATCAACTGAATTTTGAGTGACTCGTATAAAAACAGCTGCCACATTAAGACCGCAAGCATAAATGTGTGTCAATTTCTTAAAGGCGCAGTCATTTTGCCTACTTAGCGTTTGACGTCAGGCTGACTCATGCAATAATTAGTTGGTGTTTCCTGACTGACAAAATTCTTCAATTTAAAGAGACAAAATGATATTTAAAAAGTTTATCTTGCAGCTGGCTCTTTTGATTTGTCAATGGTGACAAAGATTTGCTTGACAGACAAATGTTACAACCAAAACATTTCCCAGTTTCAAGGGGCGTGTAAATTGGACATCCGGAACTGTGTTTTCATGTAGCGTTTCCTAGACTTAAGTTCCCAATTATGTTGTAATCGTTGCCATTTATCGTTTCAGTGATTACAGATGATGTGAACTTCTAAACAGATCTCACAGGGTGTCACGAAACCCTTTCAACTTCCCGAGTGGTGGCAAACGGCTTCCTCCGATCCGTAAAGCGCCTTCACCACCATGGCCACTTCTTCCTCCAAAGCTAGCAATGAGCTCCTGGACCTGGCGAGACATCTCAAGCAGGAGCGTCTCTACGTCCTGTCCGAGAAGCAGCTCCTCCAACAGCTCCACGAGGAGGTGACCCAGCTGGCCGACAAGCTCTTCCGAGAGTCCTGGATCACTCAGCAGCAACGGCAGACCCTCAATAGCTTGACGCTGACGAGAAGCGATGCCCCGCCGAACTACTGTTGCTATCGGGCCAACACCCTGGAGAAGTGCTCCTTTGTGGACAGCTACAAGCATCTTGGCTTCCACGATACAATGTACGGAGAGTTCTTAGGGTACCTGCGGGAGAATCCCAAGGTGATCGCCTTGTGCCTGGCCCTCGGAGAGAAGGATCAGTTAGAGATGACCCAAGGTGTAGTGCATTCCATCATGTGTGCAGTTTATGGAAACTGCGTCATACAGGACGACGAACGTCAGGCTCTGTTCTTGCTTCAGAGCCTCATGGAGCAACAGCTCGCCACGAGCAGTGACCCTCGTCGGTTGCTGAGAAGGGGAAAGTGCGCTATGAGCATTGCTTTCAAACTCTTCACGGAGGGACTGTTCTCGTGCAGGTTGTACCTAACCGCTGCTCTCCACGAGCCCATCATGTCTGTCCTGGTCGACGACGACGTGTGTTTGGAAACGGACCCCTTGAAGGCGTTAGACTCTTTCACCATGGAGGAGCGCAAGCAGCGGTTCGGCACGCCGGGAACCGAAGAGTTCCGACAGTGTCTCCAGGCTCATCTCGAGTCCATCATCACTCAGCTAGTATCCATGTGCAATCGCTTCATCAGCAGTTTGAGGAATAACACGTTCTGCTTCCCTCAGAGCCTAGACTGGATCATCACACAGCTCCACAAGATCCTCCTCAAGTCGGGCCAAGTACCTCCTTCGGACGTCAGGTCTACCTGCGCAGACCTCCTCATGAATTTCTTCATCTGTCCTGCGATTGTTAACCCGGAACCGTACGGGATCACCACGGATGTGATGATCAGCTCGACGGCGAGGTTTAATCTGATGCAGGTTGGGCAGATCTTACAGGGTTTGGCGATGGAGACTACGGGCTCCACCACACCTGGTCAGACAAATGATATCTACAGCAGATTTCCTAAGGTAAGGACATTTTGGGATTGTTATGTTTGCTGTGACTATTCCGACTCGTGAGTGTTGAATTTGGAAACCCAACAGCACTTTATCTCGTTGGGTTTATTTGCCTCTCGGTTTTGAATTTGGAAACCCAACTTTATATCTTCCAAAACTTGGGTTTTATTTTTAGCATAGTAAAAAGCAAGTTAGTTTTAAAAGTTTTGTTGTTGTTGCCATTCTGTCACAGAAACCACACATAATTTCATTTAGACAATACTTCTGATAAGTGTCCACATGAAGTGTGTTTATTGTGTGAAATCATGACATCAGTCAGACATTTTTCGACCACTTGCCCTATTTGTCCAAACAAAAACTGATGCTCTCTGTCACTTTGTCCGGACAAACATATGAGTAATAGCTTTGTGTGTGATTAGTGTCGAATTAGGATTAATTATGCAGCACAGCAATTTTCCTCTAGTAAGAGTATTTTGTTATGAGGAAAATGCATTGAACTCGGCAATGGGTACCATGCCAGTATGCTCCGTTTTGAAAGGGCAAGGGCACCGAGGCATTCTCTCCTTGGTAAAGGGCACCCTATGATAAAATTGCAAACTTGTACTGGAGCATTTCAAGGGCACCAAGGCAATGACCAGGGGACACGGAGGCAATCGCCTTCGTTGCCTTCGTTAAGTATCGGGCCTGGGGTGCCAAAGAGAAAGCACTGTTTTGTGGGAACATGGTAAGCAAACAGTGGTCCTACCACCAGCTCACCGGATTGATTGTGCTATTACATTTTGTCCGAGCACATTTTGTTGTCTAATTTCTCGCCTTGGAGTAATCGTTGATAAGCGTGATAATGTTTGTCGTTTGTCAATCAGGGTTGCATGTCATCATTCCTTGATACATTGATTGACAGCATGAGCTCATCAGACACACCGCCAGAGGTCAGTCACCTCCAAGGGATGGCCAGAACATCAGCGCTCGTCACTGAATCGGAGCTGCAGAACATGGTAAGCAAACGGCATTGGACCTGGCATGAGTTGAACATGGTGGACGAAAAAGAACAAAAAAAACCCTTCATGGGACTTAATTGAACCGTATTATGTACTGGAAATATTCAGAAGTACTGGAAGTGTGGAAGGAAAACAGAATCTTGAACCAAGTAAGATATCATTCTCCATATGGGCCCAGTTTCATAGAGCTGCTTAAAGGTAGGCTCATAAGTTTATTCGCAAATTAACGAAGGCAGAATACGATATAAGTCATGTGAAAGTTTCAGCTGAATAGCCTACAGCAAAAAAGCTGTCACTGTATTTCCACAAACGAGGTGACAGTGGGTACGCAGCAGCATTCCAAAAAAAAAGACCACAGCCATCAGCAATCCGAGGAAATTTTTCACGCTTGAACCATTTCTCAGATTCAAATGTTTTTGGGTGAAAAATTATCAAAGCCATCTTCGGAGGGAATCGTTTCCGATCGGCAGCAAAATGCACCACAGCACAATCACATGGTGCTCATTATTAGGTGGTACAAAGGAACAGGTAATAATATCAAAGTCTTAAAATGTGTCTTCCAAGGTGTCATACACTTTGATACGCCTGTAGGGGTGGATGATAAAGCGCTATATAAGAACCCAGTGTTATTGTCATTATCATCTGTTGTCCTTCTGAAACTTCCAGGTGGCGTTCATCCGTCGAGTACACACAGCGAACCCTCAGCATCAGAACCTCAGGGACCTGGAGCCTCTTTTGTCCAATGTGCCCCAGGTGGCAATCGCCTCGTCCTCAACCTCCCATGGTGGCTCGTCACCGAAGATCGGAGGCGGGGGATCCTCACCAAAGATGGGAACCCCAGTGAAGAAGAGCGGTGTTGCCTCGAGAGGTAATTTGTATGGATAACCTTGTAGTTTTCATAGCGTTCAAAATTGCTCACGCCTAAACAAATTTTGAGATTTCCATCTTGTGTAATTGTGTTATTCTATCGTGTTTTTTTTTACATTTTGTATTCCCTGTATATTTTGTCCTGTAATTTGACCTTTAGGTTGACATGGGAATTATTTTTTTTCTGTTTGAGGATGAACCAGAATTGAATGAATATTTAGGAAGTAAGATTGCTAAATAGGAAGTAGGTTTTGCAAAACTATCATACTCTGCCCGTTTGTTCAATGGTTGCAATTTTTTTCCACGCTGGAATAGGTTGATGTCTTCATGGAGTTGTCTACATTGATTAGAAGGATTTTTTTCTTAAATTTAAGAGGGGGGGGGGTGGACCTGCTTATTTGGCTCAGCTGAAAATATCTAAGCATATTTTCTGCTTAAAGCCATTGGACACTTTTGGTAAACAGTATTGGCCAAGGCCCACCCTTCGTGTATCACAACTTCTATATAAAATAACAAACCTGTGAAAATTTAGGCTCAATCGGTCATTGGAGTCGGGAGAAAATAACGGGAAAACCCACCCTTGTTTCCGCACGTTTCCTCGTGTCATGACATGTGTTCAAAATAAATTCGTAATTCTCGCTATCGAGAATTGATATTGTTTTAATGTTTTCTCAAAAAGTAAAGCATTTTATGGAATAATATTTCAAGAGAAGTCTTTCACCATTACCTTCTGTAAACCCTGAAAGTTATTTGTAAATCTGTGAACTTTTTAAATATTTTTTGTACCGAAAGCGTATAATGGCTTTAATAATTTGGCCCAGATTTCACCTTGCGATTATATTTTGTGACAATTCACTCAAATGCATCTGGTATGGTGTTGAGGAAAGTAATGCGAGACGAAACTCCCTTCTCTCTTTCTCTAGTTTCCAAGAAAATGCAGCGGAGTTCCTCCAAGAATGCCCTGGGTATACCAGAAGATGACGACGGTCTCGACCCAACAATGTCTCCCGACGCCCCGCCCGTATACCAGCCGGAAGACGTACTGATAGTAGCCTTTGGGAACCAGGGAAATGAATGCCCTGGAATGATCTCGGAGGCTAAGGTATGTCAGGTGTCGATTCATCAAACGTCATTGGCTGGGCGAAATTTTGAGATATAGTTAACTCGCCTACTGCCTACTGTCTGACCATTTAATATCATACCCGGTGGTTTTGAATGATAAGGCAGCCTGCAATGTGATGTCATAAAGAGGATGCATCGATACTGTTCACCTTTAACCCTCCTACTGTCTGACCATTTAATATCATACCCAGTGGTTTTGAATGATAAGGCAGCCTGCAATGTGATGTCATAAAGTGTATGCATCGATACTGTTCACAGTAATGGGAGACTTTCCAACGCTAGGTGGCAGCAGACTTACTGAGTAAATTTCCATTGTTTACGTAGTTCTGAACATGCGCATAATTCTGAGAACAATGGATTTACCCGGTAAGTCTGCTGCCACCTATCGTCCCAGAAAGTCTCCTATAGCCCTCCTACTGTCTGAGCATTCAATGTCATGCAGTAGGGTTTTGAATGATAAACTATGACAACCTGCAATTTGATGTCATTTGGTGCATGCATCTACATGTATACATTACACAGTAAACCCTCCTACACGTACTGTCTAACCATTCAGTACCGCCAACTGTGGTTTTGAATTATAAATGTTGTTGTAACCCTCCCTGGGTTTAAGGGGTGTGTTCCAAGTTGGAATAAAAAGCAAATGAATGAATGAATATAAACTATGCCTCAATGAGTTACCTGTGACAAAATAAAACACAAATCTCACTGTTGATTTTTATTCTTTTTCTGGGTAGGTTTTGAGTTCCATCCCGTCCCGTCCCAAACCCACGTTGGAGCCGCCTACCGCCCAGAATAACCTAGCGGCTATTAGCGAGCAGCCAGAGAAACAGCTGCGCTTCTCAGCCGACGCGGACGCATCGGGAAACAGTGACCATCTGATGGAAGCCATGTCTATAGGTAATACAAACATCTCCATCTTTCAGCTGCAACTCAAGACACACCTGTTCACACTTGCTTTCCCTTAGAACACTTAAGAATTCCCTCTTTTCCATCTTGACCGGCGCCTTTGAATGGTTTAACAGCAGACTTAATGCGCCTTTATAAATGCTGTGTAATTACTATTATTATTATCTTTATATGCCAGTGGCCTCGGAGTATTCCATGGATCTTGAAAATGAGATGGCCAGTAATATAAGTGGCCGTAACACTCCCCGCTCGGCGGTCAGCCTGGCCAGTAGCTCAACCGAGCACAACAGACCTGATCTCATTGACTCAGCGCAGCTGACTAATAATGCTAACATCACCGACCGCTTCGGAAAGTTTGAGATCGGGGATGACTTGGAGAAGAAAAAAGCACAGGGAAACCCAGGTACTCTATTTGTTTACCTTTCCTTGCCTTACCTAACCTCTTCCAACCAATAGATCGATCCATTAGGCCCCGCCCACGACGTACGTGTGAGCAAGAACATGTGAGCCTCTCCAATGCCTTTCTGCACAACTCTGCCGCGCGCGTCAAGCATACGCGCACGCATGTCGGACCTTATTTGTCGGACTTTCGTTGCGTTGTGTTTGGTCAATACGCAATGGATACGCAATGGATCGGTCTATTGGCACAAGTCCTCAACACTGGGCCAGCAAACTCATGACCAGACAAGTCCAGCCGTCTTCTTTTTTTCCCAATCCATTACCTTTATTTAAAAAAAAAAGATCTTCAAAAGTGACTTACTTAGCAACAACAATTGGTTTGCAGTTAAGAACCATCTTAGCTCTTTGTGAAACAGAGGTGCTAGAGCAAAACAAAAATTGCTTAACATTTGTTTGCATAGTAGAAATGAGCAGAATACCGGTCACAATTTGAACACAGTAGATGGTAGTTTGGCTGGTAACCCTATTCTGGTAACATAATTTTGTTGTGCTTGACAATTTTTTTAAGCTGAAGCACCTCTAGAAAATGTTGCCCTTGAATTTGATATTTTTGTTGGATATTACTACGAAGAAAGATCTGATAATAAAATGTTGCGTTCACGCTTGACCCCACAGAGACTTTCAGCGAGACATGGAGCACCGAGGTGATCGGTAGCGACACCTCCGAGCCCCCGTCGGAACCAAACACCATCGAGCGTCTCCAGGAGATTGCCGAGTCACAGGAGGACACCAGCGAGCTCTCCGGTGCCCAGGCTGCAGTTCTGCTCGGCATCAGACATTCTGTACCTGACATCTCGGAGACAGCCAGCGAGACATGGAGTGTGGACGTGCTTCAGAGCGACTCCGAACCTCCCGAGGACAGGATGCAGGAGGTGGAAGATAACCCCCACGAAGAAGCCATTCAGGTCAGTACAAAATTAAAAATATCTTTTCAAGTGGAAGCGTAGTTGTTATTTGTTTGCGTCAAAACACTCTTTTTGATCACACTTATTGAAGAAAGCACTTGTGTTGCTGGTGACTGTCACGCTGCTGATCTGGGCCCAATTTCAAAGAGCTGCTTAAGCACAAAATTTGCTTAAGCTAAACAATTTCTTGGTAAGTAAAATCAGATTATCGGCCACGACTTCACTCAATTGTTAAGCTAAGTAAACAGCAGCTAAATACTAGCCACAAGCAATGTATATGGCATAAAATGTTGGCCAGTAACATGTGTAAAATAGGCAAGCTATTTTCGTGTTGAGGCAAATTTTGAATTGCTTTTTTTTTCTCTGTCAGGCATCCTCATTAGAAGCGGACACTGACAGGACGTCGTCAAAGACGAGCGAGGGCCCCAGTTCTAGGCGGAGCTCATGCGGTAGTCATAGCATCAGTAGAAGCTCAAATAACGACAGCCCGAGTGTGGACGAGGGCGCTGTTAAGAAAGATACTGTAAGTTTTAAGCTGCTTTTCTTTCATTGGTTCGCCCGAGGGGTTTGCAAAGGTATAGTTCTGGTTAAGTCATTGGGGTGTTGGTTCAAATACCAGTTATGACACTTGTGTCTTGAGCAAGATGCTTTATTATATTTGCTTCCCTTCACCCAGGGGTATAGATGGGTTCTTGATATTCTGTTTGGAAAAGCCTCTGGAGTGTCACGGCAGCTCAGGGCTGTATACTTCCCGTGGAGCATGAGCATTAAAGGAATGTTAATGGCTCAATGGCCAGGGTGCATTGTTGTTTCTTTAGTATGGAATTCAATTGTTATCCTTAAAAAAAGTCCTAATTGTTGAAAAGCATTATGACAGCCTCTGGACACTAATGTAAAGAACACTGATATGGTTATTGTAAAATGCACTGAATAATTATTATTAGTATTATTCTTTCCTTGTATGTAATTTGCAGAGCTCTGACGCCACCGAGGACTCCAGCAACACACATTACTTTGATCCCATGGAGGACCCGTCCATGCTGAAGGGAGCTTCCCTGTCAGGTATCTCAAGCAGTTCTTCAGGAGGAGGTGCTGGGGATTCCAGTAACAACGACCTTGGATTTCCTAAGAATCAAGTCGCTCGGGAGGAAAACATCCCTGTCCTGGAAAGGTCGTCTCCTCTGATAGACAAGCAACGAAAGCTCTCTAGGGAAGGCCCGCCGACGGACAGGCCGATCTCCACGACCTCAGGCTTCATGAATCAGTTCGATCCCTTGGGCAACCGGAACAACTTCACTCTTAATAACGGCAACGAGCCGATTAGTAGAACTGGTAGTAAGACAGACGTCGGCGGTAAACCCGCAGAGGATCTGCTGCAGGATTTTGATCCTTTCTCGAGTCTGATGCCGCGATCGTCGAGCACCCTGCCTCCGTCGGTAGGGCGGCATGTTGAAATGCCCATGGGAGCCAAGCCAAAGATAAGATCTAACTCTGCCCATCAGAAGGGAACGGGTAATCGTACGCCCACGGGTTACGTAACGTATAATGAACTGCACGGATTAAATCATGACTACGGCAGTCAGGGTCGGCAACAGCCACGGACAAATCCTTTTGATCTCGGTGACGACGGGCTCTCCCATGTCAATCACGGTTTCTTCGAGCCGGTGAGGCCATCCAACCAAACCGCTCAGTTCCAACCCGATATCTTAACCCCTTTTACTAGTTTCGATCCGTCAGCACCGGTCAGTCACACCTCGCAATCGCTGTTTGCCAACCAACCCCAAAGCCAAACTCCTTCATTCCGAGGGTACGGGTTGGACTCTGACAGCGGAGTGGTGTCCGGAGACTCTAGCGAGCATCTCTCGCAGCGTGTCGCCAGCACGATCAGCACGGCCAGCAGTAGCAGCACCTCTTTCCTAAACACATCGAGCGAGAGCTCCAAGCCACTGGACTTTCTCTCCCAGATCGGAAGCCAGACGTCGGATGAGTGGAGTGGCCTGGAACAGCAAGACCAAGGCCGTGTCCAAAGCTTCCCTAGCACCTCATCGGGGTCGAGCTTGGGCTTAGCCCTCACGAGTTCGACAGAGGTGGAGCAGAAGTCGAGATCCATGAGTGCAGACCCTGAATTTCTCTTGGAGGACGGATTGATCAAACATGTGAGTGGAGATAATTTTGAGATTTAACCACGCCCTGATGTTTACTCTCATTGGGACGAAGCCAGCGACCTTTTAGAAATTAAACAGATTTGTATCTTCAAAAAGTATTCCATTGATTATTGTATGAGAACTATTTGTGTCTTATTTTTGTTTTTGTAGGATGGCGGTGATGCTGATAAAGGCAGGTCCTGGTTAAAAAACAAATTGAGAAAAATAACAATAAAACGTGAGTAAACAAAAAATGTGAACAAAGTTAATTTTGTTTCAGGTGATCAGGAGATTTTGGTATTCACACACTCGTTATTTTATGTATATGTTAGGATACACCAAGTGAGAAAACTGTCCTTTGACAATTACCAAACGTGTCCAGTGCCTTTAAATATCTGTTGAATTATTTTAATATGGTGTTTCCACAAATCTTTTCTCTTTTTTATAATCCTGATTTTGATTTGGTCCCACAGCCACAAGGAAGTCGACAAAGGAAAAGTTGGGCCCTTCGGATAGAGAAGAGGGATCAGGAGACAGGGGGCCAGAGGCTAAACCTTCCGACTCGATCCAGATCATCCCTAATCCAGCGTTGGTATCCTACCAATTTGAAGGTTAGTATTACCCACGAGTTGCTCGCTTGCGTGACCCTAATTCTATAAATTTGTTTACAGGGGTTTAAAAGCACTTGCATTCAAGTCCTTCGGATGGGAAGTACAGCCGTTGGTCCCATGTGTTGCGTAGTGCATGTAAAAGAACCCATCGCACTTATCGAAATGAGAAGGGGGTCACCTCGGTGTTCCTGGCTGTGGCTGCCGTGTGCACCGTAGCACCTTGTAAACCCGTATAAGGTGCTACATTGGGTCTCAGAATTCATTACTGCAATGACCTTTCTTTCTGAAAGTTTGTATATACTAAGTGCCTTGAGTACCTTGTTGGTTGATCTGTGTGCTATATAAGGCTTTGATATTGTTATTAATATTAAGTACATGTAACATTTGTACCTGTTGGAACACTGTCGCGTCTGTTGTATCTTGATGTTGCAAAAATGCTGTGTCTCGCACGAAAAATGCTTTGCTCAAAAACATTGTATCATGGCGCATTATTGTCTTTTTGTGTATATTTGGGCTGTGTTGATGGAGATAAGGTGTTTTGACAAATTTATACATTTTTGGTAACGTAAGTGGGTTTTTTAGTAGATATATTGAAGTTTTTGCCTTTATAACCACATTATTTCGAAGTAAAAATGTTTCTTAAAATGCTTTATACTGTGAAAAGCTGCTGTAGGCTTCTAACCAAAAGATTCTATTGCCATGAAGTGAAAGACAGATTATCAACCGTATATCTTTCTTTCAAAAAAAAAACCTCAAATTGTATCTTGCTGTATGTAAATGAATTTGTTGCACTGACTTGACAATTTAATCACCGGCTAACTTTGGTTCAATCCAACAACATCAGATGAGAGACTCAAGCCCGCATCAGTACCGGAAACAAGCAGTGACGATATCCTGAATAAATACCGCGATCTCCGAAGGACCCACTCATCAGATTTGTTGGAAGATGATCGCGGGTCACATGGTAAGTTCGTCCGCCCTTAGCAGAGGCTTTCAATACTGCAGTTCATACTTGAGAGGGCAAGGCCATTTTTAATTTTGATAAAGACGACTCCCATTGGAAGATATTAATAATGAACCATTTTTGTAGAGCGCATATCACAATCACAGAGAAGTCCCTAATGCGCTTAGAGATGAAAACACAAGAGAAGCAAAAGTTAATAGAGATGTGAAGTAAATACAAAAGCAAAATTTAGTTGATACAGAAAGAAGCACTGAAGGCTATTGCAAAAATAAATTAAGTATATTGAAGATATTGAAGTCTACGGGAGATTTCTGAAGGGCACTTAAGCCTGAGACTGTACCCAATTTGATAGAGCTGATTAAGAACAAAAAGTAGCTAAGCACAACAAATTATGCTTAGCAGAATAAGGTTACCAGTCGCAGTACCATGTAACATGTAGGATTTGTGACGAGTTATCCTGCTTATTTTTGCTAAGCAGAAAATCTTGAAGCAATATGTACTGCTTGAGTAGCTCTATGAAATTGGGCCCACGGCCAATGGCTGGCCACTGTGTAGTTTAGGCCTGTCGATTATTAATTATGATTGTCTTTAGGAAATGTAACTTATGACAATGGTCAGTTCTTCTTTCATTTCATGTTGTGACTGGGTACATGTATACCATTCACTGATAATTTAGCTGTTTGGGTGACAAAAATTGTAAAACTTCCTTAAGATGCTGTTTCTTATCAAATCCACACTATTTTTTCATACAATTTAGATGTGAATAACTTAGAATCATCCACTGAGTCTACCGGCAGCCACAGCGATAAACCTGATTCAGGTAACGCCGATCAACCGAACATCGACCCCGAAAACTTAGAAGAGTCCTACGCGTACATCGACGCCAAACGCAAACTCCGCATTGTCCTGCGTTCAGCCGACGTCCACACCCTCCCCGGTCTGACCAACTTCACCACGTCCCTTCATCTTGGTCCAGAGCTTCACATCGGGGTGACCTGGGGCTACCCAGAGAACGAGCTGGTGGCGTTCTTGAAGGTGCAACTCGCCGAGGCAATGAATCTTCAGGATAGGTCGTTAATGGCACAGCTCAGGGAGACACTGAGATGCGTCCAGAATTTTGATAACGATGGGTGAGTGAAAAGGCATGTTTTACTTAACGAACAAACCAGAAAGTTCTCAACTTAAAGACATTGGACACTATTGGTAATTGTCAAAGACCAGTCTTCTCACTTGGTGTATCTCAACATATGCAAAAAAAATAACAAACCTGTGAAAATTAGAGCTGGATTGGTCATGGAAGTTGCGAGATAACAGTGATAGAAAAATAACCCTTGTCACACGCAGTTGTGTACCTTTAGATGGTTGATTTCGAGACCTCAAATTCTAAATCCGAGGTCTCGAAATCAAATTCGTGGAAAAATTACTTCTTTCTCGAAAACTTTGTCACTTCTGAGGGAGCCGTTTCTCACAATGTTTTATACTATCAACCTCTCCACATTACTCGTCACCAAGTAAGGTTTTTTGCTAACAATTATTTTAAGTAATTACCAAGTGTCCACTGTCTTTAAAGAGCTGAATTATTTCACAGAAGTGTGGTTACCATGTGCCTCAATACCTTTCAAAATCACGTCAGGAACTCAGTGATTAGGAGGATTGAAGTGATTACCTTTTTTTTTATTTTTTTTTTTATGCAAGTCGCCTGACACACAAGGCCTGAAGGCCACTTCAAGGTGTGGGCTACAATTATTTTTTCCAGAGGCCGTTGCCACCTACTCCTAGGTCTGAAACAGGGTTACCCCTTTCACAGTCCATACGAATGTAGGCTTGGGTATCATCAGTTCGAAGCCTGGCCGGTATAGCAGAAAGCACTACCTCCCCAAGAATGTGTACGATTGTGTACAGCTTATGGATGTTGAATTTATGAAAGATTTGTGAAGAATATCTGTTTCCGAAACTGACAGCCGAAAAATGTATGCAGCCATGGAATGTTAGTTTCTCACGTCAGATTTGAAATAATTATGGAACTCTGAAATAAGTCCACCTATTTGAACCCACATATCCAGGGCTATGTGAAACATTGAGAATGAGCGATAATTTCTGTCCTTAGCCACTTCTTATAATAATTTGGGGGGTTAATCGTCCTTACTCTCGCAGCTAGAGCTGAATTGCGAATGACACAGCTACAGCGTGTTCGAGAAGCAGGCATGCAAGGGCGCATTCAGCTGCCAGCCACATCAACTCATTATGACCACGGAGCACAGCCAAGATGGAAAGTGTTTGATTTTTTCCTGAGGGAGGAAAACCGGATAGTCTGGAAAACCCTCGTGGCACAGCAGAGAACCAACGCACAACTCAACTCACATATAGCCCCGACTGGGAATCGAACCGGGGTCACCTTGGTGAGAGCCAACCGTGCCACCCTTCTTGACCAAAGATGAATACAAGTCCTAAACTTAAAAACAAGGTTAAACAAGGAAATTTAATGTGAAATGTTTTTACCCTTGGTGTGTAGATGCCGGAGGCTTTTGGCATCTCTCCGTGACGACTATGAGAATCGATCTCCGTACATCGCTTACTTGGTCCGCAGCCGAAAGGGTCTGGCGTCATCAAGGGCTCATCTTGAACGACTTATGGAACGAGTGGAGAGGTCAGTTTAGTTAGGCTTTCCAAGTTCAAATTACGATATGGTGATGTACTTATTTTTCCTCATTAAAAGTCTCTAACCTCCCGTTAAAATGGTGTAAAATATCATTTTAGTTTATGCCCTTTCAGAGGGAAATTTAGAACAAGACACGTTTTCTCTCGGAAGTAGAACAACAAATCCCGGTGTTTACTATGAAAAACTTTTTTGTCTTTCCTTTGTCAAGTCAGGGTTTCAATGTGGCAAAGATATTTTCAACGGATGATGACAATTGCAGAAATGTTCTGAATAAATTACGGCTAGCTTGGGTCACAGAAATTTTTCAGGATATTGGTTTGAAATGAAGATGAAGAATATTCTTTAAAGGCAGTGGACACTATTGGTAATTACTCAAAATAATTATTAGCATAAAACTTTACTTGGTAACAAGTAATGGGGAGAGGTTGATAGAATACAACATTGTGAGAAACATCTCCCTCTGAAGTGACGTAGTTTTCGAGAAAGAGGTAATTTTCCACAAATTTGATTTCGAGACCTCAAGTTTAGAATTTGAGGTCGTGAAATCAAGCATCTAAAAGCACACAACTTCGTGTGACAAGGGTGTTTTTTTTCTTTCAAAGTTATGTCGCAACTCCGACGACCAATTGAGCTCAAATTTTCACAGGTTTGTTATTTTGTGCATTATGTTGAGTTACACTAAGTGAGACGACTTGTCTTTGACAATTACCAATAGTGTCCAGTGTCTTTAAGATTGAAATCCACAAACCCATGACTAGGCTCTACAAGATCTTCAAACTGTTATTGTTTTTCAATTTTATATTTCTGGTTATGAAACCAAATGATCTCTCATGATGTGAACTTAATCACTGTAGCTCGGAAGGAAACCTTGCCTATGGCCATTTCTAACAGATAGTGTGTTGCGTTTTTCAGGGACAAAGCCGTCGTTAACAAATACTTCACGATGGTCCTCGTTCGGCTCTTCTTGGAGAGGCAGGAGACGAGTATCTTGAAGTTCATCTCAGACTTCAAGGCCCTTACTGCGGCTGACGAGAAGGTAAGAGACACAACAGGAAAGAGCCCTTTTGGCCTGGTTTTGGACTGAGTGCCCCTCCAAAACTTTCCCTTAGACTTGTGGAGTGTCGGGGCCGGGTTGTAGAGAGCATCGAATCAAGATCCGGGCCCAGTTTCATGGCTCTGCTTACCGCAGAATTCTGGGCTTACGATCACGATTCCCTGCTAACGTGCAAGTGCCGAATTTCTGCGCTAGCCTTGTAAGTGAAGAATGCCTAGTAACGCGGAGTACGCATGCGCAGAAGCCAAAATTCGCCGCTAACCCGTGAGATACGCTTGCCGTAAGCACAGAATTCCCTGCTTCTGTAAGCGCCGATTCTGTGCTTACGGTAAGCAGAGCCATGAAATTGGGCCCTGGGGGTTCAGTCATCAGAGTGTGGGTTTGAATTCCGGTCGTAACACTTGTGTCCTTGAGCAAGATCTTTACGATAAATGCTTCTCTTCACCCTTGGTACCTACCAGAATAGTAAAAGCCTCTGTAGCGCCATGGTTGCCCTGGTTACATTAAACAGCCGTCGATTTCGAAAAAAAACTCTTCCTAACTTGAAGGCAGTGGACACTATTGGTAATTACTTAAAATAATTATTGGCATAAAACCTTTCTTGGTGACGAGAAATGGGGAGAGTTTGATGGTATAAAACATTGTGAGAAACGGCTCCCTCTGAAGTGCCATAGTTTTTCGAGAAAGAAGTAGTTTTCCACAAATTTGATTTCGAGACCTCAGATTTAGAACTTGAGGTCTCGAAATCAAGCATCTGAAAGCACACAACTTCGTGTGACAAGGGTTATTTTTCTTTCATTATTATCTTGCAACTTTGATGACCATGAGCTCAAATTTTCACAGGTTTGTTATTTTATGGATATGTTGAGATACACAAACTGTGAAGGCTAGCCTTTGACAATTACCAGTAGTGTCCACTGCCTTTAAGACTAATCTTAGGACTTAGGATGAGTCCCAACCCTGCACTGTAGCATGCAGACCTTAAGATTAATCCTAAGTGAAGTCGAGTTACTCGTTCTAACTCTAGATAAGACGAGTCTTAACTCTTTGTGAAATCGACGGCAGGGCACTGATGTAAAGTGCATTGAGACAGTTATAATGAAATGCACTATAATAAGAATTTGTCATTATTATTGTTAAGGACTCGAAAAGATTTAAAAATGTTGGTTCTTACTTAATCTCTATCTTCATTTTACAAGTTACAAACAAAAAAACTGTCAGCGTCTTTTTGTGCTTTTCTCTTCTACAGACACAACTGATGAAGTTTTTCCTGAAGACATTAAACACTTGGATCCTGGATGACCCAATCTGGGAAGGTAGATGTCCTTTTGATTTAAATTCTTTAAATTGAAATCTCTTGTAAAATGGTACAGAACTGTGAAAGTTTTGCACCTGTTCCAGAGCCAACTCTCCCTGATTCTGCAGAAAATTCCCTGAAAATAAAACGAATATTTCCATTTTGTGATGAACAAATTTGAAAATCTTCTTGGTTATGGAAACTTTTCCCCTATTATGTCGAATGTTATCATAAATATCTCCCTGATTGATGTACAAAATCTGGAGACCGTGCCTTTTCCAGCTGCGCACCGCGTCTCTGGAATGCCTTGCCAGACGAGCTGAGGGACACTCCTGATCTGTCTACATTCAAACACAACCTTGAAACTCATCTGTTCAATTTGTCTGCTAGCTAGCATCCGACGCCTTTGAATGGTACCTTCCAGTTACTATGCGCCTTATAAATGTTATACTATTATTATTATTATATCTTTTGTCTATTCATACTATTATAGCTGCTAGCGACACTCAGATGAACGATGCAGAAATAGTGACAGAACGTGCCATCATGAGTCGAATCTACAAGCTGGCTCTCTATCCTAACGACGAGGCTGATGTTGCTCGAGACAGGTGCGTTGGAAATTTTCATAACCATATCAAATTAGTAAACCATATCAACCTTTGGACTGATGATACCTGAAGCCTACATCCGTATGGACTGTAAAAGGGGTTACCCTGTTTCAGCCCTAGGGGCAGGTGGCAACGGCCTCTGGGAAAAAATTGTAGCCCACACCTTGAAGTGGCCTTCAGGCCTTCAGGCCTTGTGTGTCTGGCGACTTGCATTAAAAAAAAATAAAAAATAAAAAAATTAAAAAAATCATCAAGCCTAAGTGAGCAAGGCTATTTCCGCTTTGAAAATGTTAAAGTAGTTGGGAAGCATTTGAAGGGGCACCAAGGCTAAGACCAAGGGTAACAGAGGTCATAACCTTAAATTCTAGGGGAAACTTCAGAAAGGGCACCAACATGACCAAGGCCAAGACAAGGAGAAGCAGAGACAAGACCTCCATGGTTACTCTGTAAACTTTAGGCCTGTGTCATTATTTAGACCGTCACAGGGAAAAACACTTCTTCCAAGATTGGGTCATCGTTTGGGTTTGTTGTCAACGTAATGCTGATTTATAAGCAAAATTATCAAGAAAGACACTGTCAAAGTTTCAGCTGTACACAGTTTCTACTTGTTGAGAAAACAGAAAAGAACCCTATCATGGTATTTTCATCAAGAATGTTGAACCCATACATGTTTATCAAGGTGACAGCGGGTACCAACCTTATCTCTGACCACAGCATTCACAAAGGGACACCACTGTAAAGTTGAATCATCCATCTCGCTTTTTCGGGGAGCTGAAGCAATTCAAATTTATCAACATAGTTATATTTATAATCAGCGGCAGGAGTACAAAATAATTTATATAATTTCTTCACCTTTTACAGAGTACTTCAAGCTCATATCTACCGGTTGTCCAAGGTGATCACAGTCAACCATAAGGCGCTTCAGATCCCGGAGAAATATGGGAGGGAGGCCCCCTGGCCAGCCGCCCAAGCTGAGATTCTTAACATCAACGTATACAAGGTATGTAGTACCCACAACATCTCGGGCCCCAGCATTTACAAACGGACACCAGAGAAATTTGAATCACCAAAATTAGCTTCGAGGGCAATCTTTGGAGACTCAAATTTGTTGACATTCTTATATTGCTTTCTATTATCAACATTAGACTAGATAATTTGTTCATATAAAAATTACACACTTTAAAAAAAAACCTTCATTACCAAAGTGTGACCCTACCTTTAAGCAAATCATTGTATACAAATACCAATAAGCCATTTGCGTGTTAGATTTGAATAATGTCTGGTACAATGACTTGCTACAATCCCGGCCAAAATGCTTGGGCCACCCTTTCCTGAAACAACAGTTCCCTGTAAAAAACCCAACCCAAAACACCACTACCTCCATTGACCCAGCAATAAACACTCTCTGCCAGTCCCTCACCCGCCCCACCCCCCCCCCACCCCACCCCGCCAAAAAACAAAACACCACTACCCCCATAAAATAATCACTGTTAAAATTAGACATTCACTTTGTTTGGACATTCATTATCTTTTCAAAGCGTTCTTTGCATGTAAAAAAATTTCCAAAAATCACTCAGACAATCCCGGCCAAAATGCTTGGGCCACCCTTTCCTGAAACAATAGTTCCCTGTGCACTTCCCATTCACATTCACATTAAAAACAGTTCCCTGTGCACTTCCCATTCACATTCACATTAAAAACATTTGCCCGCCCCCGGCCCCCCGCTCAATGTTGACTGAATTCGGAAGACAGTCGGCAAATGGAACCAACATTGAAAGGGGGCAGGGGGGCCCAACGAGATTTGGCCGGGATTGTAGGTCACGATGTACCGCGGCCCGACCGCTTACATTGAATTACTCAGACTAATTCTTTCAGGCAAGCCTTTGCACAGCAACCTAGTACCAATGTACTATGCAGATGGCTTATTTCTCCTTGATTGAAAAAAACGATAAATACGGGTGGCCTGAAGTTCTCATATATTTTCCCCTTTGTTTTTTTTTAGACTCCGAAAGACAAAATCCGTTGTGTCTACCGCTGTTGCATGATCATCATGAACCTCCTCAGTCTCGCGAATGAAAACTCAGTACCGGGCGCCGATGACTTTTCCCCGGTACTCATGTTCGTCCTGATCAAGGCCAACCCGCCGAGTCTCCTGTCGACCGTCCAGTATGTGGACAGCTTCTACTTCGACGGGGACCAGTTCCGAGAAAGCAGTGATCCAATGGCGGGGGAGGAGCAGTATTGGTGGATGCAGTTCTGTGGTGCCATAGAGTACATTAAGACTTTAGACGACAGAAAATAAAACAGCAGTAGGATTTTCAAAGGCAGTGGACACTATTGGTAATTACTCAAAATAATTATTAGCATAAAACCTTACTTGGAATGAGTAATGGGGAGAGGTTGATAGTATAAAACATTGTGAGAAACGGCTCCCTCTGAAGTGATGTAGTTTTGGAGTAAGAAGTAATTTTCCACGAATTTGATTTCGAGACCTCAAGTTTAGAACTTGTGGTCGTGAAATCATTCATCTAAACGCACACAACTTCGTGTGACAAGGGTGTTTTCTTCTTTCATTATTATCTCGCAATGACCGATTGAGCTCAAATTTTCACAGGTTTGTTGTTTTATGCATATGTTGAGATACACCAACTGTGAAGCCTAGTCTTTGACAATTACCAATAGTGTCCACTGCCTTTAAGTGTTGATGTTTTTTAATCATGGCTTAGTCAAACCACTACAGGGCCCAATTTCATGGCTCAGCTTACTGTAAGCAAATAATCAGCGCTAACCGGAAGCAGGAGTTCCACGCTTACGGTGAATGTGTTTCACAGAGGCAAAAAGGAATTTTTGCTACTGCGTAATAAGCCAATTCTGTTTCTGATTGGTTCTTTTTGACCTATGGGTTAGCTCGTAAATTGTAGTATTGTGCCCTTGTGCATTAAGCCTTTGATCAGAAATCATGCCAAAGTATGTAGGAAATAATGTACACAAAAGAGTCAAATTAAACTATTTGAGATCTTTAAACAAATATTTGTCAAAAGGTTCTTCATGCCATCTGTAAGTACATGTAGTTTGATAAATCTGCTGTTCTTTGTGCTTATTATGCAGCTCTTTAAAATTGGGACCAGCGTACTAGACTACTCGATCATGACACGCCTGGCAAATTTTCCTGTCAAGTAGAAATTAACTTGCGTGTTTGTTCGACATAAATGACAGGTCTCTGATTTTATTTCAGTTGGAATGAGAACATCTCTCTGTGATTAAAGCTTTTCTTATTTGATGCTCAAGTAAACTTGACGAGTCTAAACAGATACTAAAAGTACGTATACAAACTTTCATCCGAATCAAAATCCACATTTTTTAAGCTTGCTTAAAAAGTTTTTTTTATGTAGAAGTGTTCTGCTTTTCTGCCAAAGCCTAAGTAAAATAAGCATGCTTATATATGTAAAAATAAGTAAAGTTCTTTCAACACCAAGTATCACCTTTCCATTTTGTTAGTTTCTGAATAAGTTATGATTGCATTGCACTTTGGAAAAACAGCCAAATAATAAACTTGCACCACCACTTTGTGTTACCTGCCCTCACTGAATGGTTTAACGGGTTGTTTCGAATTGACTGAATCGCTCAGTTTTAAATGAAGTTGGACAAAATGTAGATTTTGCTTTTATATTTTGAGTCGGTGCACAGTTCGATGAAATCCGAGACTTTTGTTCTTTTGTTTTGTAAAAACAAAAATGGTAAAATTCATGTTTAATATCAGCTGGCTCTGACAAGAATTATTTTCTTCAAAATATTTTAAATGAATGTGCTTTGGGCCAAAACCGTTTTGCTTTATTGTTCAAGGTCTATAGCAACATTGTGGTACATCTGGTTAAATTCCTTACATTTAATGGAGTTGTTTTCCATAAGTCTAAGGGCATTGTTATAGGCATACAGATTACAATTAGCTGAATTTGGTGGAAAAGGGTGAAGGAAAAAATTTATCAGGAATGTATTTTAAGATCATCTGTATAATGCAATGCATTGTGTTTGTTATTGAAACAAGGTATCTCAGAGTTGTTGCAATTCAGGAAAAATTAATATTTCTTGTTTCTTTTTCTTCAAAACTACTCAAAGTGTCTTACGTACATCGTATTTAGTCACTCTTATTAGCTGTTCCGACCTACCGTCGGAACAGGTATTGTTTTCGTCGAGATTTTTATTATTTTTATTATTATTATTATTCTTTGTTTCCGCCTAAAACCCCATTGCGTTTGTACAGCATTTTTGTTCAGGCTCCGTCTCCTAAAGTATAAGGATAAAAGAGTTAAATCATATATCAAATTGAAGCTTAGAACATAAGCTTTACTCTAATAAAAAAGTGTTAACATTCTTAATTAATTAACCACGTGGTCTTCATTTGAATTTTGAATTTGTAAACTTGATGCAGTCACTTTCATGTTATTGTGAAATATTCTCTTCGGTAATACAACACAGTATGTACCTCTATGAGTTATTGCCTTCTTGAGAGGAGTCTATACTATTTTGTTTCCTACCTGCGTTCTGGACACATTACTCTGTACACGCACAACGTACGGAGGTTTAGGATTTTCGTTAGAACGTGCGTTAAATTTGTCCTTGTTTTTCTAACCGCGTTCTGGACCAATTACTCTGTGCATGGGTTTTCGTTAAAACGAACGTGCGTAATTAGATAGGGGTTTTTGACGACATCGACGTCGTCGTCAAAAAACCCTAAAGGCATCTAATACTACATTTTAACCCTACTTAATAGTTATAGGCGTTTTAAGCAGTTCATATTTAGTGACATTGGTCGCAAAATCATGGAACAAGAATTATTTCGCCGGATCATAATCCCCTCTGTTGATGTACACATGTAAAAACCCACCAGTTTTGCATACTACCCTTCTAGCCTAGTGGTCATCAGTCGCGACTACACATCTGAGAATTGCGAGTTCGAATCTTTTTATCCCCCCAAACTAAAAATATATTTCTTTTTGTAATATTTAAGTTTGATTCTTATCTTAATATCGATAGTGTTGCCTTTTCTTTTTCTTAATTGTTAGCCCAACATAACCTGTGTGCATGCATGACATGATGATGTTTAAAAACACAGTAGGCGAAAAATGGTGATCATAAGCGCAGAGTTTGGTGGTTAAGATTTCTATGAAATCAACTTGTACTAGATCAAACATCAAACCACCAACCAAAATATTTTTTTTAAATTTGTAATTAATTAACCACGTGACCCATATTTGCATATTTAATTGTACAAGGGGACAAAGTTGTTGGAACTTCCTGTTGATGCTGACATCATGAGAACATCAGCATAAGTATTGGAATTGCACTACCTATTGAACCACTTGGAGTGTTCAAGGAGTCCAACACGTCAGTCTAGAGTCCAACTCTGATTGTAAAAATCAATTCAGGCATCATCTTCAATTTAATTTTATGCAACAAGCAAACTTAAAAATTTTCTGATTTTATTTGAAAGGGTAACATAAATGGCTGTTAGCAAACGGTTTCCAACAAAAACTTCATGGTGTACGTGCACAATACTCTTACTGGCCTCAAGCATTTACCTCTAGATAATAAATCAAGCATTCAGTTCAAAATGATAAAAGTTTGTTATTGCCACATTATTCAGCGAACCATGAATCATACACAGCTACTATTCACAAGAAAATCTATGTGTGGAGGGTAACAGACAGCACACAATGGAACCGGAGTTTAACAATGACAATACCAAAAGTGCAATCGTCAGCCGTTGAAGTTTATTATACATGGGGCTGATGGTGATCAAAAGGATAAAAGTCTGTTGTCGATACAACCGCCCACTTATATTCAACGGACCATGAATCACGGACCATATGCACAAAATAAAATATTCAAAAGAATATCCATATAATAGATTTGTCACATTAACACATAATCAAAGCAAAAGAACACGGAACAGCTTTGTGTTTGTTCACAAACACCTAATGTCTAGTTAACTTTGAATTAATTAAATTGATAACATTGCCGATGAATCCTGCAGAGCAAAATTTCATCAAACTCTTTAGCAGATATCTTTGCTGAGTAAAACATGAGTTGGGCACCAGTTGCATTAATGTAAAACTTCATGGAATGTTGGCTGGTAATCTGTGTTAGCTTAGAAAGATTTTCTTGTTGTTCTTAGCATGTTTTTGTGCTTCATAAGTATTGTTAAAATTAATTGTGAAATGTTTCACACAAAAAAAGTGGTGAATTTTTGCTGTGGACTTAAACATAATTTTGTTGTGCATACTTTTTCATTGGTATGCTTAAAATCTACATGGTCCTGCTGAATCTAGTTGTTTTTATTAAACTTGCTGGAAAATTGTAAAGGTGTACAATTTCTTTGTTTTAAAGACACTGCTCCTAGAGAGACATTTTTTTCGTTTTTGTTTGTGAAAAGATCTGCACTCAGTATTAAATATTTGTACATAACTTTACTCTGAAATCATATAATTTGCATTATTACCATTATTATAAGAGGATAAACATCATGAATTGCACATAAATGTTGTATATAAGAAAGTTGTGTAAATTTGTAAAGTAAAAAAATGTGAATCTGTGAATCTGCTCAGACGATTTTAGATTTTTTGTTCGTATCGTCTAAAATGTAACCATTTAATTAAAGGGAAGATGCAAAGCCATCATGTTATGTTCTTCTTACATGCTGTAAGAATTGTCCATTGTTTTGACAAAAATGCTTAATAATCTGCTGTGAAATGGAAATATTTACATGACAAAAAATTAAACTGGTCATTAAAGGCAGTGGACACTTGTTAATTGTCAAAGACCAGTCTTCTTACTTGGTGTATCTCAACATAGGCATATAAAACAATAAACTTGTGAAAATTTTAGCTCAATCGTGCGTCGAAGTTGCAAAATTACTATGAAAGATTAAAATACCCTTGTCACACGAAGTTGTGTGCTTTCAGATGCTTGATTTCGAGACCTCAAATTCTAAATCTGACGTCTTGAAGTCAAATTCGTGGAAAATCACCTTTTTCTCAAAAATTACAATACTTCAGAGGGAGCCATTTCTCACAATGTTTTATACTATCAACCACTCCCCATTACTCGTAATCGTAATCAAGAAAGGTTTTATGATAATAATTATTTTGAGTAATTACCAATAGTGTCCACTGCCTTTTAATTGGCACAATTATTTTGTGAAATGCTGTTTGTATTTTATTTATCACACCACACTTTAGCCAAAGAAAAATATAATCACATTAAATTTATGAATACACAAATTTTAAACAATTGTTTCTACAAATTTTTACTTGTTTTATTTACACTCATTTGATTTTCTGTCCTCTTCCTTTTTCATTTATCGTTTTCATTTTTCGTTTTATTTTCTAAAATCCTTGGGCTGAGATGAGCACATCAAAGGTTTCTTGTAACATTATTTGATTTGATTTGGTAAGCATTGATAGTTACCAGTGTAAAGTACTGAAAAGCGCTGCTAAATTATCCACAAAAATTATGTCAAAAGAAGTTATGGTAATAAAAAATATCAAATTAATCATGGAGTGAACGCCTCATTTAGTTTAATTTCTTGTATTGGAAATAAATTGTTTCACTTCTCTCTTTGTTTCTCCATAATATTATACTTCATTCCGTTTTCTTTCTTCACCTCCAAACTAAAGGTAATATACAGGACTGGTAGAGCTGAGTGTTCATATTATTTGTCAACAACCATAACACACGAAGTAACAAACCTGAGAAAATTTGAGCTATGTTGTGTGTGCATGGGTCCGAAACAAGGTAGTGAAAAACCACACACAATAACTTCCAGAATTGAAACCGACGGTTCTTTTCAGACAGTGACCACCCCAACTCATTAGAGGACAGAGATAGTCATGGTGTTTCCGCAAACCTTTTCCATATCGTATTTCCTTCTTGCAAAGTTTCAAAGTCCTACTTAACTTCCAGCGTGTAAACACATCGTCTTTCATTTTGGTTACAGCAACCAAAATCAGCTAATTGCGTATACAGTTTTCTCTTCCAACAGTTTGAGTTGGAAATTTTTCACTGGAAAAAAAATATGAACTTTAAAATCAGAAGCTTTAGACTACTATGTGGTTCATTCTCACCAACCCTTTATAATCATATGTTTTTGGTTAAAATTTTATTTAAAACCGTCACCGCAATAAATTCTACAAAAATTGAGCAATCAAAATAGTTTGGGGCGTATCTATTAAGCGCACATTGGGTGCATTGATACATAACAACCCCTTTGTGATTCGATCAAGCGAAACAAAAACTTATTTTTTTCTAATAACAATATCGTGTTGTTTTGTCTAGACAGCGCCCTCTTTCAGATCATACACGTCAGCGTTTCTGCTGGTCAGCCAGTCCATTTTTATTATGGGGGTCACAAACTTAACCATCACACATAAACACAACAAATAACAGCATCCGGGGATCTGGTAGAGTTCAAAGAACTTGATAAATTATTTCCCCTTTATTTCTACAAATTTGACTATTTTGTACACAAAAATATCTTTTCATTTTTTTGTTCACCCTTTCAAAAGTATGAGCTGTTTTGTTAAATTAGTTTTTGGTTGTGTCCAAACCCAATTTTTGACACACATGTCATGTATGTTGTTTTGAACGAATGTACATGTACAAATACACATCATGTACATCATGTATGTTTCCAGAAAAGACTGTCATGTAAACGTAGATTTGCAGACGACTTTTCTTGTTTTGTGGCATTAATCTAAAATGCCAAATGGTGACTTAGTGACAATAACACACTGCACAAAATGGTGCCTTTCTGGTTTCAAGGGGCCAGGCGGATACTTTTGGCAGTGCTTCTTTTGTGGTAAGTAACATTCCAAAAAAATGTTTATCGACAAAACACTCTGCGTGGACTTAAATATGGGCGACATTGCTGCACAGTCAAGTGCAGTCACACTCACAGAGATCACAAAACATTTCATTCATGTTTGCCTTTCTATCTCAGTTTCAGGAACCCAGTTTCACACGATACTTAGGTTTATGAGTATTAGGTTTATGTTTGTTTCCCTTTATTTTTGAAATTTTAACAATCAATGTTGTTTTTAAATCAATCAGGATGACCTTTTAATTTGGACAATTAGGCCTATAGTAAAATTAAGGAAACGTGTCGTATAAATATAACTTTAGAAGTTAGAATAGATGTCCCTTGTCTTAAATTGCAATTGCATTGGCTAGTGTGGATTGCTGTTGTGAGGCTGTTGATAAAGTCCTGTTTTGGGAACACAGTTCTGCATTGATTGTCTCATTTTTCAAAAACTTGATTACTTGATTGATAATTGAGGTGATTTTGTTCGGTGATAATGTTTTTATTACGTGATATTTTATTTCTTTGACAGTGTTTGTAGACAGTCTGTGACTGAAACTGCACACAATCAAGAGGACAACAAACCCAACGAGGATGTTGATAAACAACCTGCCGTCAATGTGCAGCAACATCAACAACAACAAGATGTCAACAACAACAACAACATTGATGTAAGTATCCTACTCCACACGTTGGACTTAAAGGCAGTGGACACTATTGGTAATTTCTCAAAATAATTGTTAGCATAAAAACTAACTTGGTAATGAGCAACAGAGAGCTGTTGATAGTTCATGTGTATAGTATTTAGTAACGTAGTTTTTGAGAAAGAAGTATTTTTCCACACAAATTTGATTTCGAGACCTCAGAATTAGATTTTGAGGTCTCAAAATCAAGCATCTGAAAGCACACAACTTCGTGTGACAAGGGTGTTTTTTCTTCCTTTTGTTATCTCGCAACTTTGACGCCCAATCGATCTCGAACTTTCTCTTGTTAGTTATTTTATGCAAATGTTGAGATACACCAAGTGAGAACACTGGTCTTTGGCAATTACCAATAGTGTCCAGTGTCTCCAACTGCATTTTTAACACAGTGTTGACATAAACTCTACACACCTACATGTACAATGTATACTTAACATGCATACCTAGATGTACCAGCCTACTGAGGGAGTCAGGGGTACACTGTTGCGCCGTTTTGCTTGTATTGTATCATCAAGTTACGAAACCAATCTCAACAGTAGACACCGGAAATTAGACGATAACAGCCTCTCGTCAAACCTTCCACAGGCACCAGCATAAGTTTCAAAGTTTGTGGCGTGTTCTATATCAACCAACATGATCAAAGGAACTTTTGGAATAGTGGCTGTGCCAAAGTACAAACCATTCAATTTAGTCAAACAAACTAAACTTTACACAGTAAGGTGTGCTTTATTGTACGGTCCGTTTAGTTAGACCTACATGTCTGACCGGTTAGTGATGACAAGGCGTAATAGCTTGACCTGGTTTTGTAGTGCAGTGGTGAACTCCTACATCAATACTTGATGATAAAATTTAGCAAATATTAGTACACACACTGAACTTTGCTCTTGAATTTGAAGGGGGCACATAAGTTTCCCTCCAGGTACATGTTGTAAGGGGCACTTACAAGTAAAATGTTAATCTATACGAACTTTGCAGAGGGCACCACAGCAAAAGCACAGGGCGCCACATCAATTTCTGTGTGTTCCCGGGTTATTTTGAGGCCTGTTCTAAGTACCTCTGATGTACTGCATTCCTTTTTGGTTTGTAATACCAAATGATCAAATATAAATAGTCAGTCATGCTGATTCTCAACCAGGTTTTAAAAGCATTTAGGAAGGTATGCTGTCATGGTTGTAATGCAATAATCAATGCTAAGCTTAAACAATATCAATTTATTTCATTCATCGTTTACAATATATCGCAATATTCGATATAATCGCGATTAATTAAATTTGACATCATCAGTCTTCAAACTCCCTGTGAAAGTTGTAGAAGAGACAGTCATGGCATAAGAGAGGTGTTCTAATTTCACTCCAAACCTATTGGGTGTGAGATGTCTCGGCTAAAAAATACATCGCGATACTGAATCGATATTGCGATACTTAACTGATATCGCGATACTTAATCGATAACGCGACATTTCGATTAAAACCAAATCGATCCGATGTCGAGATCGTTTCCAAATAAGTATCGCGATATTCGACTATATAGTGGTATCGCCCAAGCTTTAAAATCAATGCTACAAGTTTTTGCAAGGCAAGCAGAATGTGCTACATTGAACTTACTTGACAAGTTCAACATTTGTGTACAACTGAATGTAATCAGTAACCAGATTCAACTTAATAATGCACTTTGATTCTACTTTGTCTTGTAGATTAAATTTGAATAAAATACCTCATTGTGTAATATCTTTGTATAATGAAACAAATGTTGACTGTGTGAATGTGATAATTATCCTCCAATTCTCTTTCAAGAGTATCAAAGTAAAAAAAAAAAAATACACATTAAACACAATCTTCTTTGAGTGTTTTAAATGAACATTACCGAATGCCCCTTATTTTTGACAGCGCGAGGGCGCTATAAATACTATTTTTATCACTTCCGGGGGTACACGCGATTCGCCCTGCACAAATTAATAGGCGTTCTGTCACTTTTTTTGCGCCGTAGTTTCAATTTGCTTTAGAGGTGGATTATAACGGCTCCTTTAAAAGTCTTATTGTCTGTGATGGATTAGATGTCTGTGGTGGTAATGTGTTCCAATCTTTAAAAACTGTTTTGGGTATGAATGAATATACCCCCGGAAGTGATTGAGAGCGCCCTCACACGGTCAAAAATATGGCCCATTGGTAAGAAACAAAAATCGTGAAGATCACAGATTTACATAAAAACTTACACAATCTAATGATGGTGATAGTAGAAAACATCCCTTGAAATATTTCTGTCTGAAATTTCATATTTTATGAGAAATAAATAATCTAACTTTGCGTTTGGAGTTTATCGCTCAGTGAGCGTTTTATTCATTTTTGTTTTGGCATCGATGCAATGCAAAATTTGTAATCGGTTTTTCACTATTCTCTCGTGACCCCTGGACCGATCGATCTCAAACGTCTACAGGTTTGTCAGTTATGTATAGATTACATAAAGTGCTTACACTGCCAGCAACTTGTTTGCTAGCAAAACCAATTCTGTAATGTTCCTTTAACAATTCATTTTTATTCTGATCTTGTATCTGAATTCTAGTCCAGTAAACATGTTGAGCTACGTATAAGTCATGTGGTCTTGTGGATTTCCAAGATATAATATAATAAACACAACTTGCAATTTGTTTACATATAGTTGTGGTATGGATTTATAGTATGTAGCAAGGACAAGTGGGTGTTTCTTAAAGGCGGTTCGGGGTGCATGTAATTTCTTCTCAAGGCTTTTTAAAGAAAACTAAATGGGAAGCAATGTACATATGTTTCAACTAGTTTGCGGAGTTCATGTTTTCTCCAATGATATTGGTGCAATACACTTTAGAACCATGAGAAATACACTGTAAAAGTAAAAAGGTTCTGAACAATTAGCGAAGTCAGCCTTTTCCCATGTTCTGCAAAACCTAAAAGCTGCATGTAGTGTTAGTATTCTAGCCAAGATTTGGTAAAAGGGTGTCTTAAATTCCTGGAAATTTAAAAACTGGGTGTCCGTGTTGTTGAATGTTCACTTACTTTGTACATACATGTATACACATGTAAATCAATGACCAATAATAAGCCAAGGTGTCTAAATCTAAAACAGGGTGTCCAAAAGACACCCAGACACCCCTTTGGATAGCACTACCATTGTCGGGCATTTATTCTCACCCAGGTAATAAATCCTAAGGACAAAGAGACCAGCAGGGCATGCAGGTTGCCTTTTGAGTACCTGGGCTTTATGATATTGCTGCAAGATCTGGTTTACAGGAACTTCAGTATTATGTGACTGGGTGATGTTATATAACACTTAAGGACAAATACATATTTTCCTTGCAGTAGCTAGTAGTACTACAGTAATTGAAACTCAGTATGTAGGCCTGTTACATATGGATGTCTACTTGATACTAATGCAGGGGTGTTTAAGGAACGCGTTGCCTTGGATCGGACGAGTTGGCCTATAAAAAAGTGTTTGGAACCGTTTGTTATAAAATGCATTTGGTTGGAAAGATAATTTAAAAGTAGAATACAATGATCCACACAAGTTTGCCTCAAAATTGCGTGGTTTTCCTTTTACTGTGTGAACTAACACGGTCGGCCATTTATGGGAGTCAAAAATTTGACTCCCATAAATGACCGACCATGTTAGTCGACGAGGTAAAAGGAAAACCGTGCAATTTCGAATAACAAACTAGGCCTTCTCCCTGCAATTGCTCTTGATGCATTTGTTGCTCCATGGTTGAACCATGGTTGTAGAATTGTACCTACTACAATTATCATGGAGATCTATAATATGCAAGGTTTTTTTTAAAGTCAAAATCCCAGCTCTCTGATCAAATCAAGTGATAAACAGAGATTTGGCTGATTCTATACAGCTGTGTGTTAATCTGTTATCACTGCGTCATAAAACTGGAGAAACAATTATGTACATTATTGCCATTCAACATGTCTCAGCATGATTAAGCGTTGACACTTAGAACAAACGAACCATCAGTTTACTGATTAAGTGGGATTATTTAAATATCTAAAGATATTGGTGTTGGTGACACTCCTTGTGTTCATGTGAGAGATTAAAATAACCGATTTTAGCAATAACGATCCATGATTGCTTTAAAATAAACAAACAAATCTTAATTTGTTCTTCAATACAAATGTCAGGTTTTGAAAACAAGGTTGAAAGATTCTTATCGACGATTATGTGTGAAACTGTACAACAACAATAATAATTCGCATTCCCAGGAAGTAATAACTGGGCTTATGAGTACCTTTATCTTATTTTATTTTGATCCCCAACAGAATTGAAAGATATTGATCACTGATATTGATCAGGTCCGTGGTCAATATTTGTTCACAAGGGTATTACACAACAGAGGTTTATTACTTCAGTGGAAAAAAAACCAAGACCCCTCGGCTTGTCCGGTCAGGAGGTTACTGGCCTGATGCTAAAATCACTGGCCTTGGGTGAAGTGGTCTACGAGAGTAACCTAGCAAGGGTCCCTTGCTAAATTATAGTGTGGTTGTCAAATTTTACCTCGTGTGAAAGGACCAAGATTTTTTTTACTTGCCACGTCCCCTTTAAAAATATTGTCAAACATTGCAACATTGTATAACCATGCTAAAATTAAACAAGGGACCCCAGTTAAAGTGCTGTCTTGTGAATAGGGCTTATGGTAATTTTCATACGACAGCAGTTTAGCCAGGGGTCCCTTGCTTAATTTTAGCTTGGACTGTCAAACGACCCTGACGTGAAATCTTCTCAAGTTTACCGTCCTTTATGGACAGTATAAACAATGTTATCCTTTCACATGAGGTGCATACTCGCAACCATGCTAAAATTAAGCAAGGGACCCTTGCTAAATTGCTGTTGTGTGAAAAGGGGTTATGGTGCTACAACTTAAAGTCATGTATGACACGTCTTACATGAGCAAAGGTGTATGTGCAAAGCAGAGTTTATCTCGAGTAATCATAGTGCATCAGTAAATCTATTTATTCAAACTGCCTCCCTTGGCCTACATGTACTTTGTAGAGGGTTTTCGGTTGTTGGGGAGTGCTATCAGATTCACACTAAATGTCAAACCTTTATTTGGCTTAAAGTTGTCTGATAAGAACCCGGCAAATGGAACTACATCGCCGGATGTTTCCCCTCATTTCGTCAATCAGTAATTTATTTATCTGAACTTGAGTAAATAATCATTTCTTTGGAGTGCTTTTACTCCTGGGTAAAAGGACAAATTACAGAACATCACATGAAGAGAATTTGCCAAAAGCAGATTGTACCAAAATGCCCTTAAAATTGGCTGCTACCGGCCTCAATATTGACCTATTTCCACTCACGAATTTGGTTGTACAGTAAAATGTCCTGTTCGAAATTGCAATGTGTTTCCAGTATTTCTTGTGTTAACATTATTTCCAAAACAATAAAGCAAGTTTCTGTTTAGTGTTACATGTATTTTGTTCCTTATTATACACAGACTGGTTTGGCCTTTTTGAGGAAAATACTTTGACAATTTTCTGTTGCTTTGGTAATAAGTAGCCATTGTGTTCAGCTGAAACTTTCACAAGTGGCTTTGAATCTTTATTGCATTTGGCACATAAAAAGGGTAGGTTTTGGCAATCATGACCAATAACTGTTTTAGTCATTGGCCAGTGATCAACCAATGGCAAATTCAACCGAAACTGTTAATGAATACGACCACCAAAATGCACCCTGTTTAACTTCCACCCGAAAACAGAAGCATTTCGATTCCTAATTTTTTTTACACAGATTTGAATTCTTTTACTGAAACTAAATATTGACAACATATTGGTATTTACTCGCTTAAACAGTAACAGGAAGTCTGACCAAATTAATAATCAATTATCAAATCAAATGTGTTTACATCTGTTGTGCGTGATGTCACAGAGTCTTTTGTTTCCTCATATAATTTGTAAAGCAACAGGTGGGGGAAGTGGACGCAAAACCTGCCGACGGCGAGACCCAAACACCGTCATCGTCACCACCAGCTGATCGTGGTGCTCCTAGGGCAGGATTCAATGAGGACGAACCAAAGGCGAGGAGAGGATGGGCGGAGCTTCCAAACGATGAGGGTGGGCCAGATCATGGGATGAAGGATGAAGATCAGGAAAGGTGAGAACATTTTTGATCTTTTGATAGCTGTAACCAGATGCTCCTGGGTGGGTGTAAATTGGATTAGGTTTTAAATTAGAAAGTGGAGTTAGCTGTTGCGAACTGCTTACCAATAAACAGGCATGATACTCGTTCTACTTGCGTGAGATTTCCAATTTTTTCGCCGGAAAATTTGTGATAAAATAGCATGAAATGTCTGTTAAAGTGTATGTCACTATGTGTGCAGGTAGGTAAGCCTGTGTACTCGATAAAATATTCCTACTATTTTCCAAGGACTGATTTTCCAACACCTGCATCGAAAAGGAGCTATAGTGCCTTCATGTAGTTAGTGGCAGCCTGACGTTTCGAACATAGCAGAGTCATTTTAGCCTTCAAGAAAGACTCTGCCAAAACTCTGGTCGAGGCATTAGGCCATGAACGATTTTTAAGATTAATATTGATAACAGAATACAACGACCAGATTAAAGGAGTCTTAAACTTGGAAAGTTTGAAAACTCAAAAGATTTGAACCTTTTGAGACTAGGAACTGAACCCGATTAAAATGAGCTCATAAAAAATATTTTTGTCCTGCAATGCGAACTCCATACATAATAAGGTCATTGATTATTTCCACCTGATTATTACAAGGGGTCAAGGTCAGGGTCATTCCTTCAGCCTACATTTGTGCACAGGCAGTATTTTACGAGTGCCTCTTAAAATTGAAAGGTTGCAGCAGGTGGGAAGTCAAGCTGTCGAAAAGTAATATTATTCCCTTGCTTTTAAATTAACAGCAGACCCGATTTTATAAAAAATTGTAAATGGGTTTGGAGGCATCAATTCAGTTGTGGTAACACTTCGTGTAATATATTCTTTGCTACATTGTTCCCTGAGTGTTTATCTTGCAATTTATTCTACTGTAGTGGAGTAGACTTTTTGCAATTTTCTGCTAAGCAGAAATTAGCATGATACCACCACAAGTTGTACATGTGATATGTTATTATGGCCGGTAATTTATTTTGCGAAGCATGATACTGTGGCGCTTAGCTACTGTTTTGTGCTTTAAACAGCTCTTCGACAGAGTGGTTCTGCCAGGTTGTGTATATTGGAGGATTTAAACAGTCGACAACAGTGCTGATAAATAACAATGAGCTCCACTTTAAATGCAGTCCAAACCTATTCACTCTTTAAACATTCAAGCGGTCTACTCTGCATTTTGCAGCTGTGAATTATTTGATGCCAGATGTAAGTCTGGCCCAGTGGTATACATGTACATTGTGTGTCCCTTCACCTTTGCCAAGTCTCTCCCAACGGGTCTTGTCTTTCCAGGGCAGACAAAACTTGATCTTTGAGGTTTCCTTCAAGCTGTGTAGACTGAATGTCCCTGAGCTGAATCTAAATTCAGTTGAGTAGCAACAAAACCTCTGGCTTAAGACCTACGTTGGAATAGGGGTTTGGCAGTTAAAGGCAGTGGGCACTATTGGTGTTTACTCAAAATAATTTATTAGCGTAAAACCGTACTTGGTAACGAGTAATGGGGAGAGGTTGATAGTATAAAACATTGTGAGAAACAACTCCCTATGAAGTGCCATAGTTTTCGAGAAAGAAGTAATTTTCCACGAATTTGATTTTTAGGCCTCAGGTTTAGAACTTGAGGTCTCGAAATCAACCATCTAAACGCACACAACAAGGTTTTTTTCTTTCATTATTATCTCGCAAGTTCGATGACCGATTGAGCTCAAATTTTCACATGTTTGTTATTTTATGCATACAAATGTTGAGATACACCAATTGTGATGGCTAGTCTTTGACAATAACCAAAAGTGTCCACTGCCTTTAATAAATCCAGGATTTCAATATGGGCGATTTGCACTACAGTACACCATCACCCTCTACTGTGGTCCAGCTGTTAGACTGCAATCACAAGGTTGTGGGTTCGAGTCTCACTGAGCTAACTAATGATTTCATAATGATTTAAAATGTCTTTGAAAGGTCGCTTAACAAAAATTATAAGTGTACTCTATACGCCTCTCTTAATATTTATGCATGAGGTACTTCACAATGCTAACTCAAAACGAGGCGAGGGGCGCAGCCACTGCAAGTGATGGCGGACGTGCGCCCATAGCCTCATTTTGGGTGAGAATTATCGCGTCATGCATAAATATTAAGAGAGGCGTATTGTACGGTACCAGTCATGTCTTGGATTAAATGTAGATGATTTTTTGTAGTTGCCAATTGAATTCAATCCATGATGCACAATTTCAGGTTCTAAAAATGTACGAAGCAAGAGCGGGACCGGTGTCTGTCAGAAAGTTGGCAAGGATCATGTACACATGCATGTGTACATTATTTTGATGTGTCTTCTAATTTGATTATACCCACACGTACAGTACAGTATGTAGAAAGATCAAGTGATGATCTTGACACACTTTGTGCAAGTCGGCAGTTTTCTTTTAAAGCATCTTGGTGAATTGGTGCAAAAGAACCTCACATATACAACTTGGACCTTGTCAGTTCTTGAAAAACAGTTATAAATAACATGGGTAGGGTTTTGAAAGTGTACTTTGTGGGAATACAATCAAGTGAGGTTTGCCGAGACACCAAGACTCTGTGAATAAAGGCCAGGTCACACAGGCCTCGATAACGAAAACGAGAATGTTAAAAAATGCATGCGCTCGATTGGTTGAAAAAGTGGGTCGTATTCTGCGTGGAGCAAGTCAACCAATTGAATGCGTTCTCTTTGTGTCGTTATCGTTTTCGTTATTCGCTGCAGTGTGACTCGGCCTTAATCCTCTTCATTCTGCGCATTGGTGGTTCTGAGAAGCACACTGTGGTTGACATCTTGATGATTTGATCAGTGTGCTCTTTCTCTTGAAGACAATCGGAGCCCACTGGTTGAAAGGTCGACTTGTTAACCTCTGGTTCCTCTCAGAACCACCATAGCTCACTGGTAGAATTGTTTACAGACCTCAATTTATTGTACAAGTATGTTTATCACTCAACATTACACTTACAGTATGTCGTAACATGACTCTTTAAACAAAATCACTTGGTGTTTACTGTTTGCTCGAATTCTTTACGTTTAATCATACATGTAGGTTTACTAGAAAATCAAAATGTTTGACCAGTTCCAATGGACCTCAGGTTCATTGGTTTTTTCATTGGTTTTTTCCCCTGCCTTTTACAGTGTGGACCCCAGTTCGAATCCCACTTGCATGTTGATTGGGTTTTCAGTTGTAATACATGGGTTTGCCCCATTTTGGTTTTCTACCCACATCTAAAACTGAAAATTTCTTCTCAGTTCCTAACCACCATTCTGTTAATATTTGGCGCTTGTTCGTTTGGATGTGCAATGAAAAAAACCACCTGTTAGAATCGAGCTGCCTCTAGCTACCGGGCAATCTTGGTGGTCTTGTTGGTGTGTTCCAAGTAATATGCCTGTGATTTTTTTCGTAGAACTCGGGTAAGTACCGAGTATACAGTGCTAACCCACATCGGTGTATATATGGGTAAAAACAAAAATGAATATGAAATAAACAAAGCAATGAAATAATTTTGCCTTGAACTCTTCATTGATAATCTTACATGCGTTATGAGATTACAAGAAATGCTTATAATTCATGCAATGGGCATGTTGGTAAACTGGTTCAGAAGGCTTACTGTGCAATGCAATGATGTACAACAGAACACAGAGTTGTAGTGCTCTAAAAAAAAAAAAATGTCTGTACTTTTGCTGGTACATCTGCTGTACATACAAATTATTCGACCATAAGTTGCTTTTTTCAAAATAATTTATTGCATCCGTACACGTGTACATAAAATTCATTCTAATTTATAAAGGGGAATCAACAAAGTTTTTAAAGCAAGGGTAGGCTAAGCCTCATGGTAATAACTCCAAAAATTAACGAGCAGAACTTACCTGAAAGAAGCGCTGCAGCTGATTATAATGTTTAACAATCCCTTTCAAAGGAATTCAGTTTTAGAAAGAGGGATTCAAGTTAAGTTTCAATGTGAGAAACATTTCTGAATGAAACATTTCTCAGATTTTGTATACCAATGACGGGTCATTCTTCCACCACGGAAATCACCACTCCGGATTTTCAACAATATCTCAAAAATACTACCACCAAAATTACGGGTCATTCTTCCACCACGGAAATCATCACTCCGGATTTTCAACAATATCTCAAAAATACTACCACCAAAATTATGGGTCATTCTCCCACCACGGAAATCACCACTCCGGTTTTTCAACAATATCTCAAAAATACGCCCACCAAAATTACGGGTCATTCTCCCACCACGGAAATCACCACTCCGGATTTTCAACAATATCTCAAAAATACTACCACCAAAATTTCACAGGTTGATTTTGTTGTAATATTTATCTACAGATTTCTATTGGATTAAATGGTTCAAATAACCTATTATTAGAAGGTACTCTTTGCCTTTCATAACACATGGTGAAAAGGAATTTATAAAGCCACGTATACCAAATTATTCTTCAATGGACCAACTGTAAACAGTATTTACTATGCAAAGTGCATGTTCTTTTGTAAAAAAGAAATTGTAACACATAATAGGGGCCATTCAGAATACTAATTGTTCAAACAAATTTCAATTTGTTTTCATAATTGCGGAAAGATGGTTAAAAATAAAACCTGACAATCAAATGTCAGTTTTAAGTTCAAATGACGGAATAATTGTCAGTGCAACGGGATGACGTGGACTTATTCTTCTGTTTCAACTACAAAGTTGCATGATGGAAGGAAGCCCTGAAAAACCGTCGGAAACTTCTGACCTCAGAGGGCAGTTTTGATTCTGACAAATTTGAGGCATTTCTTATTTTCTAAGTTTTGTGGAGTTTGTTCGCAGAACTCTGGACAAATTATGTTGTTTTTATCCCCGATGTAACACTAACTTCTAATTAAGAGAAATTATTTGCATCGTGTTTTTTTTAAGAAGGGAATAAACTAGGAACTCCTTTTCTTATTCAATAAACATATTTGAGAAGTTGTCATATTTTTTCTTCAATAATTTCTAAACTGTTTTCCATATGGATACCGTAGATAAACAGCCCTCAAACCTTGTTATATTTTGTCTTCCTCAATAATTTTTTGATTTTTTTTTTTTTGCAAAATGGAGATAGATAACCGGCCCTGAGAAATTGTCGTCAAATTCAGGAATACGTCGTAAATTGACATAGCATATGATTACTGTTGATAGGATACACTGTTTGTTAATGGGAGGCCATTACAGTTTGAGATAATAAGAGTAACCAGTAAATGATGCACACGTGAGCTTAATGGAGTTATTATCAACCGGCTGGGTAGAGTTTGGTTAAAGGAACACGTTACCTTGGATCGGAAGAGTTAGTCTATAAAAAGCGTTTGTAACCGTTTGTTGGAAAATGCATATATGGTTGGAAACATGTTTAAAAAGTATAATACAATGATCCACACAAATTTGCCTTGAAATTGTGTGGTTTTCCTTTTACTTTGCGAACTAACATGGTCGGCCATTTACAATGTATGGGAGTCCAAAATTTGACTTGGGAGTCAAAAATTTGACTCCCATAAATGGCCGACCGTGTTAGTCAACGAGGTAAAAGGAAAACCACGCAATTTCGAGGCAAATTTGTGTGGATCATTTTATTCTACCTTTAAAACATCTTTCTAACCATATGTATTTTATAACAAACGGTTACAAACGCTTTGCAAAGACCAACTCGACCGATCCAAGGCAACGTGTTCCTTTAATTGTTCATCATAAATCGACATCAACACAGAGTTTATAGCCTAGTTCCTGATCCTTCCAGACTGGACTGGACTGAGTTGACTGGTAACGAGGAATCGCAGCCCCCATCGCTGTTATGATCCGGTTTTAACGTCTTGCGAAAGACAATCACCTTATCTACAATGCGATCACCCTTTGAGTTATTGATTGTAATAGGATATTCTAGTCACGTAGACTGCAGTAATGTTTACAAATTACCGTGGATGAGGTTTTTAAGACAGCGCAGCTTTCTGAATGTCAACTGATGAATACTGAAAGGCGATTATGACTGCTTCTGTTTTCAGGAATGTTATTGGGTGTTGACTGGCACAAGAAAATTTTCCTCAAATAGAATAATTATCAAGTATAAAGTTGCACAAGGAGAATTGTTGTGATCTTCTCTGCTCTGTCCAAAATGTCTTTGATAACCTTTTGGTTGGGTTGGTGCAGTCACTGGCAGTGGTATCTTTCCTTCCACCTCTAGGACCCTGGTTCGAATCACGCCGTGAGCACTACGTGGATGGGGTTTTCAGTCCCTACCTGACTGCGATGGTTTCCCTGGAATAATTTCACTGCAGTTTTCCTCCCACATCTAACACTGAAACTTCCTCGTTCTCTCTATTGGGTTCTTGGCTAGTGATTATAAAGTTCGCTTCTTGGCTTCACAACCAGAATCGATGAAATTATCAACACGCGCTCTTTTGGATAATTAATAATAATAATAATAATTTTTCGATTTATATAGCGCCTAATAACTAACACTTAATTCTCTAAGCGCTTTACATTAGTGCCCTGGTCATAGGGCCAATAACATCCCTTTTTAATGTTTCTCAGCTCCCTTGGGAGTATAAAACCTGGGCAACAGTTTATATCGCTCCAAAGGCTTTTTCATTCACAATATCAACCTCTACCCTCGCAGGTACCCATTTATTCCCCTGGGTGAAGAGAAGCAATTATAGTAAAGTATCTTGCTCAAGGACACAAGTGTCACGACCGGGATTCGAACCCACACTCCGGTGAAAACGCACCAGAACTTGAATTCGATGCTCTTAACCACTCGGCCATGACACTCTACACTCTATAATTAAGACCAACATCGACTTCAAAGGGAAACATTTTTCAGGAAAAAGTTGGTTGTACTTTCTCATAATCAGTAAGGTTCTAGACTGAAATTTAACTTGCTTTTATATACATTGTACCTACCAATTAAGTATAAATTCATTACAGACAGATGGTGTATTAACATATAAATTAATGGTGGGAGAAGAGTTTTTTTATGAAGACCAAAAACTGAAGAATTATCTGAATGCAAATTGTAACAGCCGGTTTGGGATTGTACATTCAACTGCAATATATAGTGAAATGTGTGTCTAATACTAAAAAGAACAAATATTGTCGTAAGGTTGTTACTGTTTCAAACTTATCATGTAGGCCTATTCAGTTTCAGGTTTGGTCCATTGTGAGTAAGAATCATGAACCGGAAAATTCATATCTGTTTCACATTTGAAGTCTAGAAGAACAAAAAGCAATGTTCGTAGTACGATTTTTTGCTGAACTCTTCTTCACGGAGTGATTCACAAGCAACAATGATTGAGCAGAAATATTGTCGTAAGCTTGTTACTGTTTCAAACTAATCATTTACTCAGTTTCAGTCCTCTGTGAGTATCACAAGATTAAACCGAAAAATTTATATGTTTCACGTTTGACATCTAGAGGAACAAAGATAAAGAGTACTATCTTGTGCTGAACTCTTTTTAACTAGTTTACTCTATGAACAACAATAATTGAGCACAATTGTCTTAAGCTTGTTAGGCCTACTGTTTCAAACTATCATTTACTCAGTATCAAGCCTTTGTGAGTAAGAACAAAACCGAAAAATTCATTATCTATTTCACATTTGAAACCTAGAAGAACAAAAACAAATAGTACACTCTTACGCAAACTGACTGACTCAAGGAACGACTATATTGTTGAACGCTTTGTACTGTTTCAAACTCAGTTGCAATCCTTTGTGAGTAAAGATTGAACCGGAAAGTTCATTATCTATCTCACATTTGAAACCTAGAAGAACAAAAACAAAGAGTACAGTCTTGTGCTGAACTCTTCTTAACTGATAAAGTAACCATGATCGTGCACATTTTGTAGGGGGAAAAAATGAACAAAATTAGAATTGATAAACTTGAGTGTGACCCACACTGAACTGATTATCTTTCCTATAATTTGTGCACATTCTGGCTTTTTTTTCTTTGTCTATCGCTCTACTAAAAATTGACCGGCGTGGAGTTTGAGCTGGTTACCCTTCGGACTTTGACAAGTGCCAACGAGGCTTGAAAGTGTGCCAAGCCGACTGCAATTGGTGGAATCACTCTTAAAATGAGTCTGAAGCCATAGAATTCAATCTGATAGCTTTGTGTTTTAACAAACCCATGTGTAGGTGGATGTATGCACAGAAGACAGTATGGCATTAGGGTGATGGTCTTTTACACATATGTAAACAATCGCAGTGTTCCTGCCTGCTGCACCCCTTTATGCATGCTCAGTATCAGAGGTGTGGGAGATGCAGAGTTTAAAAACACTAACTTTGTGCTGGAAATAGGGGACCTTGCAAAGTGAAATTTGACTGCTCTTTGAAAATAGCAAATGCACACTGGATGAGTTTTTGTACAGCTGACTACACTCAAGTACACAAGTATTGGATGAGACAAGCCATACCTACTCTACTGTGTGTGAGTTTCTCTTTTGCCTCTAAAAACCTTCGCGCATGGTTGGATTTTATTTTACTCTGTGTTTGATCCAGGGGCCGGCAAAAACTATCCAGTATTTGAAGCAGCTTTCCCTGTGTGTCTGGGACAGTTTTCAGCTCAGAATTTTCACGTGTACCTATATGAAGTCAACTGTAGTTGCATGAAGAGCAATTTACCGCATTGTTATGTGTGTGCTTCAATTGATGCAAGAAGCTGCATCTGTCTGTCTTACTGCCATGCTGAAATCGTACCGTCAACAATCCACACCCGATGTGTTTGTGTCTAATGATGTTTGTCTAACTTACTGAAGGAGTATGTGTGTAAGTTACATGAACATGTACATGTGAGTATTCACCAATCAGTGATCATTGTGTAGAGCTATGTATATCTGGCCTCGACGACACATCATAACTAAGTTAATTACCAGATGACTGTATTGTATTACGGCAGACTGATTGGAAACAGATAGCGTTTACATGTGACCCGTCATCATCATTGGATTCCAGTTCAATAACGTGTCGTACGTAAAGTTTCAGCAACGTCTTCCAGACGGCAAACTTTGTACAAAATTTAGGTTTTGAAGAAAGAAAAATTGGACTCGGGCTTGAACCATTGGATTAACTTATCAGCGTACTACCAACTGAGGAAACTTTTCAAAATATTTTTTTTTCAAGAAGTACCTTCTCTGCAAGAGCATTAAACTTGGAGAAAATTCGAATGAACAAAACAAACCCTGATATGATAGTGGTGTGAGTGAATTGGTGGAGTCAAGTAAAGTGTCATACGTGAAGTTTCAGCACTCTGTTTCAGACGAGAATATATTTGATAACCTCTTAAGAAATAACTTCTCTGCAACAGCATTAGACTTGGAGAAAGTTTAGTGACTTTGTGGAGACAAGTAAAGTGCTCTACCTGAAGTTGTAGCTCTCTGTTTCAGACGGGGATCTTTTTGGATAACTTCTCAGGAAATAACATCCCTGCAACTGCTTAATATTGGAGAAAACTACAAATGGAAAAAACAAACCCTCTTATTATGAAGTGTTAGTGAAATGGTGGAGACAAACTCGTTGGATGTTTGGTTGAGATATCTGAGAGATTGTCATGATGATTTTGACTCTAAGTTTCTGGAGGGGAATCCCCGAGCATCCTGAGACATCATGCATCTACTGTTAGTTTTATTCCTACTGATGGCAGTCTACATCAGACCTGTCTCCTGGAAAGAGTTCAAGTAATTATATATCGATTATAATACATTCCCCTTCTCTCCTCCCCCCCCCTTTCCCCCGTCCACTTTCCCCACTCCTTAATAATAATGCGTATATAGTGCCTTTTACAAGATCTTTAGAAGTGCTTCACAGTTTACCGATAACATATGTATGATATTATAAGCTGGACAGAAATAAAAAAGAGGAATAGAAGTTTTTTAATGTCTGAATGGAAGTACAATCTCTCATGTGTTGTGAACAGGGAGTTTGTTCCAATCCCTTGGGCCAGTTATGAAAAAAGTCTTGTCGCCCGTACTCAAGATTTTATGTTAACATATGTAACAATAAGTATTAGATCATAGATGAAGACCGAAGCCCTGTTTGCCTGGGACATGAAATGACAGTAGGTCAATGAGGGAGGATGGAGGAGCTACGCCATGCTGGCATTTGAACAGATTGAGTAGTAATTTGAATCAAATTTTCCCCTTCCCTTTCCCTTGTTTGAGAGTCTCTTTGATTACCTTGTTGACAGTTTGGTATTTGTTTGTCTTTGTATTTCCAGCTTGCCAAATGAACCCATTGCCAGTGGAGGCACTTTTCAAGGAACAGTCAGCCAAGTCATCGAGCTACCCTACATCAAGAAGTCAACTGAAGAGGAGCTTAGTTCCGATGAAGAACAGTTGGTGTACGTATAATTCTCCTGTTAAAGCCATTATACACTTTCGGAATAGAAACAAAAATAATAGTTCACAGATTTACAAATAACTTACAGGGTTTACACAAGGTAATGGTGAAAGACTTCTCTTGAAATATTATTCTATGAAATGCTTTACTTTTTGAGAAAACATTAAATTAATTATCAATTCTCAATATCGAGAATTACGGATTTATTTTAAACACATGTCATGACACGGTGAAACATGCAGAAACAAGGGTGGGTTTTCCCAGGTTTTTTTTCTCCCGACTCCAATGACCGATTGAGCCTAAGTTTTCACAGGTTTGATATTTTAGTGTGGGCCTTTGGACAAATACTGAAAGTGTCCAATGGCTTTATTATCCTACCAGTGTAAAATTAAGCTTTGGACAGAATTTAACCTTGTAGTGAAATTCCCATTAAACCCACAACTTGCTGGCAGGGAGCAGTTGTCATACAGCGTAAACAAACAGAAAATATTGCTTAGCAAATTTCTTTTCTTAGTGAAAAATAGTTGGGCACCAGTTGCAACAATGTAAACTCTATGGAATTTTGGCTGGTGACCAGTAATTTTTTTGTTTGTGCTACCAGGCTTTATTTCTATTTATTTTTTCCTGCTCTGAAAGCAAAAAATGACTTGAAACAAAATTGTGGAATATTTACGAAATGATATAATGAATTATTAACAGAAGTTGTATTAATATTTTACTCACAGAGGTCTTGTTCCTGGCACTGATAGTGATGTTATACAAGAAGACAAAGTCCTGGAGGCAACAGAAGGAGATGGTTCTCCAGAAAGCATTCAAGATCCTTGGAAAGATTCGGACGGCACAGCTGCGATAGATTCAGGCCTACTTTCCCCTAATGAGGAGGAAGTGCCTGGTCTGGAAGGAGAGCCTGACACAAGGACAGAGCAAATTAATCGAGAAGCCTCTTCCGAGAAACTCAACAACCTTGCCGCCTCGCAGTCGACAGACTCCATCGAGGAGGCTGAAGAAGAATCCTCATCCCAGCCACCCAAGTCGGAAGATGAAGCTTCCTCAGAGGTGAAAGAAGATCCAGCTGAGGCTGTTGTACAGGGAGATACAACTGGTGTCGACACTGAGACTGATCCTAGCTCCAAGCTAGTTGAAGGTACTTCCCAAGGAGAGGACTCCAATGAGGGAGCGATTGCTACGGATTCTGAAGCTGTTGAGGAGGATCTTCAAGATGTTGTGAAGGAGGAGCAGCCTAAAGAGGTTTCCTTAGAAATATTTAAAGACACAGACAGTGAAATTGAAGTCACTCCTGATAGTGAGCTTGATGAGGTTGAGGAGAATCTTGGGGAGGAGAGGACGGTAGACGGAGAGGAGAAAGTAGAAGACAAAGATGCTGTCCTAGAAAGAGACATTGGAGAGCAAGGCAAGGACCAAGCCCCAGGACTTGTTAAAGAGGAAGATGCAGTCAAGGAGGATGGGAAGACGCCTACCCCATCTAAGAAAGAAGAAGTTGAGGATATGCCGTCATTTGATGAGTGGAAACAGAAGATGTTGGAAGAAGAGAAAGAGCGACAGCAAGGTAAGAATCTTCAGGATTGAGTTTAACGTACAGTGTCCGGCCGTTCAATGAAAAACACTCAACTTCACTAGCTTCCCAGACTGTCAAAGAAATACATTTTTTAATAAACTATATTGTTACATTGAGAGCTATAGAACTTCTCTTGCCTTATACTCCCAAGTCACAATCTTCGATACATGTTACTTACTGTCTCTAAAAAAAGTAACATATGCTATAGCCATTGGCCTTTTCTGGACCTATTACAAAGCATGCTCAAACTGCCCCTCCGGCTGCTGCTTCCCAGGTTCTCAGGATAGCTGAGTTGGTACAGCTCTGGTATGTTAATCCCGCTCCAGTCAATTTTTCTTTGTCTTAACCTCAACATTTTATAAAGACTGTTGATTTATTTTACTATTCCCTTAGGTCAAGCAGGCCAAGGTGCTGTAGCTCCACCCCCTCGTCCATTCAGCCTGACGGAGAACAGTAAGAACCACGCCTCCTCAGACTGTGGAGCTAAGATCCTCAACGTCAACAAAGGGGCTCAGAATGCCCCTGCTATCCTACAATCCAATAGGGATGTATACACCTTGAATCCATGCACAGCTAATATTTGGTGAGTAATTGTGTTACATCCACATGTTACAAGGAGGGTCATCATTTGGTCTTTGTCATTGTAATGCTGATTTGTGGTGTGACCTGGCATAGGTAACCGAAACCAAAGCTGTGGTGTTTTCAGCAGCAGAGTGTGGGTTTGAAAACCCTGCCATGACATTTGTGCCCTTGAGCAAGGCACTTAACCATAAATGCTTTTTTAAAAAGTTTGGAAGGCAGTGTATCTGCTCCACCAGCCAGGCTCCTAACGGATGACACACATGCCAACATCCTTACGAACTGTGAAGGGGATAACCCTGTTTCAGCCCAAGGAGTAGGTGGCAACATCGCTATGGTTACAGTTGATTTGGGTTGACAGCCTTGACCTTGAAGTGGTCATAATTTGCTTTATGATCTGTCATTAAAAATAGAAACAAAAAACATAAAGAAAGGGTTCTTTAAAAGAACAAGATTTGTTTGATGTCATGCTTTTCTCAAACACATATATAACTTTGAAATTAAAGATGACATGTATGTGCTTCATTCATGGACAGGTTTTCTGTGGAGTTGTGTGAGCCTATACAAGTAAAGCACCTTGAAATAGCAAACTATGAACTTTTCTCGTCCGTACCCAAAAGCTTTCGGGTGTCCATCAGTGACAGGTAAGTACACAGAATGAGTTTATGGTGGTAGAAATGTAGTGCGTTTCAGTAAACATTTGGTTGTATAGGATTGGTGTGTCAGGGCTGAGCGGATAAGAGCACCGGACACAAACTCTGGTGTTTCTGTTCAGCAGAGTGTTGTTTTAAGTTTGTGTGCCTTCTTTTGTAGCGCTAACGTGAGGTTCATGGCGCTTCAGCATTCAGTATTCTTTTTTCTGCAAGGTATGTGGAGCGCTGTTTTTTTTTAAAATATGAGACGTTTCCCCTTTACATAACACCATGTAATGATTCTCAAGATTTTGTGGCGCAATATGCAGCTAATCAAACAAAGAACACCGGGGCGTTTCTCATGTTTTGCTGTCCTCTTATAATAATGCTCCTGTTATAAAGAAGTGATTTCGCCAGTCCCATCGATCTTGTTATATTGAGGGTCGACTGTAACTATTCCTCTTCTTTTATCTTTATCTTTAGATTCCCAACCCGTGAGTGGCGACAAATCGGCACATTCCACGCTCGTGAAGAGCGGTCACTGCAGAGCTTTCCCGTCCACGAGGAGCAGATGTTCGCCAAGTACATGAAGATTGAGATGTTGACGTTCTTTGGCAGCGAGCATTATTGCCCACTTAGTATTCTCAGGTACGGTAACTCAAACCTAGGCTGCTCTTTTATTTTGGACTGGCCTATGGCACCTGTTTTATGATGCCTTGAAAAGCTTTGGAGAACCCTCACATTGTTGCAGTCGTGTGGCTGAGGTATATATTCACTGGGCCAGTCCGTTGTGTTGTATGCACGGGCACACCTACCCAAATGATCCCAAAAATATTCTTTATCTCAAAACCAACCTGTTCACTACCGACCCAGTCATAGATGTGAGAAGATGTTTTTTATTATTTACTTAAAGGGTTATGCCTGCAAATTTGAATTTGAGAAGCATTACTTTCAAATAACATTTTGTCAGATTGTGTATTCCTATAAGGGATTATTCATCCTGAGTGAACATACATATGTATTCACTCCTGATTTACAACGCTATCTAAGAAGTGAAACTGTTTCGAAAATGAAATTTTCACTCGTTAGTTTGCTGTCTTGATTTTGTTTACAGAGTGTTTGGCACAAGTATGGTTGAAGAGATTGATGACGAGAATATACCAGAACATGGACTTAATGGGGAGACAGGTCAGTGAAGATTTTACTCCACACCCCCAACCCTCGAACACACTCTTTTCTGAGTGATCAAACGGGCAGCTTAAAACTCAGAACTTAGGACTGCAGAACTTGGTGGTTGTTCTGATCCAGTAAAAATTGTGAGATGCAATACAAACCCCTGTGGTCTTGTTGATTTTCCAACCAAACTTGGGCCATTATTAAGCACAAAAAGTAGCTTAACACAAAACTCAATAATTAAAATTTGGGGGGCTAATCATCCTTACTCGCAGCTAAGAGCTGAATTGCGAAGGCTACAAGGTGTTCGAGAAGCAGGCATGCAAGGGCGCCTTTGGCTGCCAGCCACAGATGTGCGCATGCTCAGAACTGCGTAATCAATGGAAATTTATATTGTAAGTCTGCTACCACCCAGCGTGGCAAAGCTCCCCATTGATGTGCTTGTGTTTAAGCAGTTGTAACTTTTTCTTAACCCTTGGCAGAAGTGTTACCAGCCCACCCTGCGCAGGTACATGAAGATGATAACAGTAGTTTACTGCAGAGTGCCAAGGGGCTGGTACGGAACATCATGAACGTTATCACTGGGAATGGAAACAATAAAGCTGCACCACACTGTGATAGTAAGTAACAGTTTCTACGCCAAGGGAAGTTTTTCTTCTTATCATGTCCACACATGCTATATTCTGTGTTTCAGCCAGAACTGAGCACAGTCGTTGGCACTAGCCAGGGCCCAATTTCATGGCTCTGCTTACCGCCGAATTCTGCGCTTACGATCACGATTCCCCGCTTGACATGCTAGCGCCAAATTTCTGCGCTAGCCTTGTAAGCATAGAATGCCTAGTAATGTGGACAAGCCACAATTCGCCGCTAACCCGTGAAATACGCTTGCCGTAAGCACAGAATTTCCTGCTTCCGTAAGCGCTGATTCTGTGCTTACAGTAAGCAGAGCCATGAAATTGGGCCCAGGTCCCTAGCCTCGCTTCTTTGCGCCAGCAGGGAACTTCTGAGTCTAAGGTGGTTCATGGTTTGTGATTTTGAACCGCATATGCAGGTCCCAACCCGGCCGTTCTTGAGCGTTACTTTGCATTGACCGGTACAAGATCCGAGTCAGTTGAGGCATTTCCTTACAGCCCAGGCTTTTTCACTTTGGCTAGTGTGCAAAAAGTGATGGCGCTCTCTGTTGTCCAGTCACATGGAGACATTCAACCTTTTGTGTTTCTTTAATTAAGCAGGACTCTTTGGTGTGTTGAGTTAACAATGGGCTTTGTTTGTTTATTGTTTCTGTAATAGATGAGAACTCATCGTGTGGAGTTGGTGATAAGATGCTGCCATGTTTGCCCGGAGAAGAACCGTATGTACTTTCAAGGACTCTTCAGAATGATCAATATTTAACCATTTCAATATTTTTTCAAAATTGTTTTGACCGACCCACCGACCCCAAACTTTGACTTTTAAATATTGACTGATAATTAAATATACACTCCCTATGTTCTGAAGAACAAAGTAATGCGGAAAATGAAGCAGATTGAAAAACGAATGTTCTCCCGGCTCATGAGCTGCAATGGCTTTTCCTTGCTTGCAGCAGGCGACTTTTTAAAAACTAAGGTCTGTCTGTCTTTGTAAACATGTATAGTAATATTTTGTTGTCTTGTCTTACTTTTTTTTCCGCCAGTGACAAAGAAAATGCAACTTTATCAATGATGGGTAAATCTCAAGGAAGTAGCCAGTGTCTGTTCAGAAGCATGTTCGATTTTAGCGTGGACAATAAATGGTTCCAGAAGGAGTGCAGCGGCTCACGGTGGTGCTTCAGCCCAAACTACGGCCAGCATTTCCAAGATTGTTGTATAAAAGACATCTACACTTCTTCACATAGCATTAATTCATTTTTATATTGCAAAGACGCCATGCATCTACCGCTGTACCGCAGCGTGCGGACGCAGAAGCCTCTGGTCGTCAGTAAAAACTTGTTGCTGGAGTCCCACGAGGAGACGCTTCATGTCGGGGACTCGAAGACAAAATACCAAAGACACATAGATGTCGAGGTGGAGGTGACTTCTGTGAAGTCGGAAAAGGACCACCTCAGACGCGCCGATCAGGATGATAAGGATCCCGCTAAAGAGGGGGTAAAACCTAGTGGTGCTTCAACTCCAATCCCCTCCAAACCTATTAAGAGACACACAGAGTCGCAACTGAAACCCAGCAGCTCCCCGCCGGCAGTCAAAGCAGTTTCTGCGACCCCAACACCAGCTCTGACAACCACCTGCGGAATGCTACCCTCAGATCATCCTAAGATCCAGACCATCCCTCCTCTGCCTATCCAACCTACAATTGCTCAAAGGGGCAATGAGGTCCAAGGAGAGAGTGGTGCCATCATCGTAGAACCTGACCCTGGGAAAGGGTCGGAAGCCGGGAGGCAACAAGAGGTCGAGGAGAAGCCCTCTCAGGAAGAGGTTAAATTGCCAGTGCTTGAACTCGACGAAGACCAAGAACTAGAGGATACTATTGTAAAAACTCTGGATGAAATACCGACTCCCATGGAGCCTAAACATGCTAAAGCACCGAGCGACACCGCAGCTCTGAACGACATCCGAGCAGATCCTCTGAACCTACCGGATGAGAGCAGGAAAGCCGACAGCACAGGGAAGGACCCCAGCACCAAGACCGCAACTCCAGATGAAGCAGCAAAAACTATGAAAGCAGAACCCGTCCTGAAGAGTCCTGAGACTGTTAAACTGGACTCTTCAGGAAAGGGGTCCAAGCTGCCGTTGGAGTCCGGGGGTACCGGAGCAGGGATCGGGTCCATGGGTGCGACACAAAAGGAGTCCGTCTTCATGAGGTTGAATAATCGCATCAAGTCGTTGGAGTTTAATATGTCTTTGAGCAGTAGATACTTGGAGGAACTCAGTCAGCGGTGAGTCGATGTTTTGGTTTGATTAATGACCTGACATTCTGTTCCAAGCAAAGTTTTTCTCCAAGGCTTTAAAAATTATATTGCTTAACCTTTGAATACGAATCTGCTAGGGTCGGAATGTCAGACCATTAACTATATTGGTTGGTAAGCAGTTAATTCTATTTTCTCGTTTCGATTTATTGCGAACTAATTCTCTAATAGTCTTGAATTCACGACGCTCCGGTTGTCAATCAAGAATAATTCTAGTCAGAAAAATAAACATTTCTTTCTTAATTATGAGTTATGTGTCACTGTGTCAAAATCAAATCAAAGTTGTTTTTTTTAGCATCTTGAACATATAATTACTATGTCAATAATAATAACAATCAAACTCTTATTTGTTTGTCAGATATCGGAAACAGATGGATGAGATGCAGAAAGCGTTTAATAAGACAGTACAGACACTGACAGACAATGCCCAGAAAGCTGAAGAAAAGGTAGGATATTTCTACAATCCCGGCCGAAATGCTTGGGCAACTCGACAATAAATTCTTTTTCAGGGAATAAAGTATGGTTTAAAATTTTTGATAAGCAACATTCAGTTACAGGGGACATATATCTTTGGTTTTTTGGAACTGTAAGATTGTATTCACCACACAGGAAAAATAATTCAAAATTGGAAAAAGTGTCTTACGGTAACTTTTCTCAAACTCAAATTTTGGGAGATAAATCAGATGTTTTAAAATCCAAAATACATGACTTCAAGTCGAAATGATTTTCAAAATACATTTTACTACCGACGGCTGCTTCTCACCAAAATATTGGATTGCCATTAATTTAAAAAGTAATTACCAGTTGTTCGCCTTCCCTTTAAAACTTTCAAACACGTTGTTCTCTTTCCATCAGGACCTGAAGCAGCAGGAATATATCACCCGTCTTGAAGGTCAGATGTCAGAGGTCATGTCCAGTATGGAGACGACAACCCACAGATTAGACTCCCTTCATAGAGAGGTCAGTAGAACCGACAATTTTGGTGTGTCTTGGCGGAGCAGAAAAAAACACTGGACTCAAGCTCTAGTGTTTCTGATTAGCAGAGTTTAATTTTAAATCCCGGTCAGGAGACTTATGTCCCATTATTGCTGCGTCCTTCGAATTGGACGTAAAGTGATTTGAAATTCCAGGACTAAGTTGGTCCCAACCGTCAATGCAAGGTCGACCTGAGAGTATCATGTCTCTACAGTCTGCTGTGGAATTTTATAGCACAGGGCAGCTCGGCAGGAGAGTAAACCAAAAGTAATTCAATCTGTACTTTTTTATTTTTTATTTTTTTATTTTATTTCAAATTTCAGGTTATCGAGCGCCACCTCTTCCTCATGTTTCTTGAGATCTTGCTGATGTGTTTTCTCTTCCTGATCTGCATACGACGAATACGCAAAGAGAGACGCAAGCTGGAGGTGACCATTCCGTCACTCATCAAGGCAAACGATAGCGGAGGGAGGAGACAGTCGCTCCCAACGGCTAAATCCAAAGACGTACGCAACAACAATATCCTGCCTGGAGGGCGCCCTCGCAGGCGGACAGTGTCAGGTGGTAAGTCATTGTTTTATTGTGTGTTTTTTTCAGCTTGCGGATAAAGTCACTTGGAGTTTATATTTTGTGGGAAGCGAGTTAAGTCAAAAATTTACACAATGGTTTAAGCTGACATTTATTGCATAAACATGAAGCACTTTCAAACACTGTGTTTCAAATCAAACACTTTCGATCTTGGCTGTGCGCCGTGGTCATAATGGGTTGATGTGGCTGGCAGCCAAAGGCGCCCTTGCATGCCTGCTTCTCGAACACGTTGTAGCCGCGTCCTTCGCAATTCAGCTCTTAGATTCGAGTAAAGGATGATTAGTCCCCCAAATTATTATTATTATAAACTCCTTGCCTGGTGCATTCTTCCCTCCATCCTACAATCTGAGATTGTAGGATTTCAAGAGGAATATAAATTCTTACTTGTAGCTTCCCTGAGTTTTTTTTCTTAATACTTTTCTTCCTGTAGCTCCTTACCAAGAATGGCTTGAAGCCTTGTTCGGGGCGAACTTGCATACAAGTCTGAGGCTACTTCAGAAATATGTAGGCATGAGTGCTTGTAGGTTTCCTATTTGTGTTAATTTTTCACCCAGTTACATTTGATTGTTTTTTAAGAGATGTTAAATTTGCATTGGGGATAAAGAATATATAAAGAATATTAATTTGTTTTCCCTTTTTTTTTTTTTTTTTTTCATTGTTCAATCGTAGGAAGCTGTGATGATCTCCTCATTATCGGTCCAACACTCCCCATCAAGAAGACAGATGCACCCCCACCACCACCACGCAACAAACCAAAGGCCAAACCGCGGCACCGATCAACATCAAAAAGTTCATCGACCTCTGGACTACACAAAAATCGGTCGCACCTCCCACCGAACAAACCTTCCATAATGTCACCCGCCGGTCTACTCTTCAGAGGGTCCGCTTTAAAAAGGGACCGTGCCTCCCCTGAGCTCCCCACCATGCCCTTACACAGAACGTTCAGTGCTGAGAACCTTAAGAGTCGTGTGGAGGAGGTCAAAGGGGGAGCTCCCCCTATGAAACAACATTCCAAAGCCGGGGGTAAAAACGCGGGGAAAAAGCACGGGTTGTGGATGAGGAGGTAACAGAACATTGAGGTAAGCTTTTAAAAAAAACAAATCAGTAACGTGTGCCAGGAAGTGGATAATTATTATATTAAAAGATGCAGTGTTTTTTAAAATGCTTCAACATCATACATGTATTTAATAGATGTTCAATTTGCAACGGGGATGTAGAATAGGATTACCCTCACACCAATGTGTGTTATCGCTGTATACTCAGTACTTTTCCAAAGTTCTGTGAAAACAAAATCACAGGCATATTATTCGGGTAGGATTCAAACCAACGACCTTTGCCAATCTAGAGCAGATGTCTTACAAGTTAGACCACCGAGATTGCCGGGTTGCTAGAGGCAGTTCGAATCCTATATTTTAGCAGCAGGTACTGCAACAATTTAATAGATAGTTAAGTTTGCATCTTCATCCCGTATGCAAATTTAACATCTATCCGTGTATTTATATGTCAAACGAATGCTGCATGGTTCGACTAGCTAGTCCAACTGGATGAACCTAGCATCGGGCCGACTGTTTCTGTTGACAACTCGCTAAGTTTCATCACTATTTCATGATGGTGGTTAAGGTACATGACTAGAGAAAGTTGTGTATATGTTATTAAAAATCACACAATAATTAATTTGAACAGCTATCTCTTAGAGTACTCAATGGTCTAACAAAACAAATTTGTAGCTTTTTTTGCCAACAAGTAGCTAAGCACAACAAAATTCTGCTTACCAGAATAAGGGTTGCTAGCCAAAATACCATGTCGCATGTAGAATCCTGGACTGGTATCCTGGTTACTTTTGCTTAGCAGAACATTTTTTTAAGCAATTGGTTTCTGCAGCTCTATGATATTTGGCCCAGGGATCGATTCCACAAAGTTAGTCCTAACTTAAGACTAGATTCCACAAAGTTAGTCCTAACTTAGGACTAGCTCCACATGTAGGACTCTTTAGGAGTTATTATAAACTTAAGACTAGTCCAAAGTTAGGACGAAATAATAACTCATCCTTACAGGAGAGATGACTAGTCTTAAACTGGTGAAATCCACCCCTGTACAGTTTGGATACCAGGCACAAATGGTACATGTTGACATGTCATTTTGGCGGGTGCCCTTATTCAAAATGCTTTAATTATTTTTTTGTGAGCAGCTCCGTAAGCCATTTTGGGATATTGTGGACACAGTACTATAACACTATTAGGTTGGGGGTAAATTTGTCTGTAGTCACCCAAATCAAACAGTGCACTCCTATAGTGTCGACCATATCTCAAAAAGGCTAACGAAACCGGGACCTGTTTGTGTACACAAGTGTGATAAAAATGTTTTTCTTTAATTTTCCAAATGAATCTTCCATTTATTTCACCTGCTCCGATGAACGGAGACTAATTTTTCTATGTAATTGACCAATGCAGATTTAAATATATGTATTGATTAAAATGATAAACTGCTTTATTTTTTGTGTGGAGAAAAGTGAAGTTTGGGGGATTTTGGATGTCGAGATGTAGTCAGGAGTGATTATTTTGGTCTAATATGGGAGTTATTTTAGTTGCCGACATGAACAACAGTTCAAAAACCACTTCTAAGTTGATTGGCTCGTGTAAATCTTTCCATTTATAGACCCCTTTGCATGTAATGAGGTCATATTATTCAAAAGCGCCCTCACTGGCGCAAAAAAGCGCTCTCACTGAGGCCAAAGAAGGCAAATCTTTGGATGATAACTGTTGTACGTGAAAGCGTGCACGCGACCTCAGCGTCCTTAAAGCGTTCAGCATTATGCAAGGGGTTTATTGTTGACTTTTGTTTTCATCGTGAAATGTTGTGATTATGTCTGTTTAATGTCACCGTAGATAAATTAGAGGGGACCACTATGCATCAGTTTTTTTCCAGTGGTTGTAATGTTTTAGTGCGAGTCTGTACAGGATCATCAACAGCAAACATTTCAAATGGATTGCAAATTCACACAAACACAGCCAACAGTAATCGTTCTGGGTACTTTGATGTCAATTTATTCTAATAAATCTTGTTTTCTCAAAACTGATTTTGAAACTTGAGTTGCATTATAAAAAATAAATGCAACAATAAATGCACTCTGTAAAGTTGTTTGTTTGTTTGTTTGTTTGTTTGTTTGTTTATTGTTTTTTTTGTACCAACCAAATTCTGTACAGACTTCATAATTATTTTAAATGCATTATTACGTTCACACAATAGTAATTAACTTGTTGTTTATTTCATTGCAATTTGTATTTACAGAACACACTTTATTTCATTTTTTAATACACATGTATCCTATTCACAATGCATTGACATTAACAATTATTTGTCAATTTACTTACACGGCTCAGTTTCATAAACTTGGTAAGCACAAAACAAAAGGTTTCACCCTGAACAATTGTAGCTTAATAACAGAAACAGGTTTACCCACCAAACTATATTGTAATGTTTTTTTTGTGTGACTGGTACCTAGCTTATTTTGGCTCAGCAGAAGAATTTGCTAAGCACGTTTTTTCTGCTAAGCTGTTAAGCAGAAAATTGTGTTTAGCAGATTTCTTTGCTTAAACAAAAAATGATTTGGGAACAAGTGGCAACAGTTTCAACAATGAAATTTGTTGGCTGGTGTTTCAGCTAAGCAAAATATTGATATGCTTAGAAAGGAAGTTCTGTGCTTACACACTTTTATGAAATTGAGCCCAGGTAAGATGTTGACCATCGTAAATTTCAACAATTTTCCAAATAAAAGGCTTAAAGCACTGATATTCAAACAGGTCTTTGTGGTTATAAACAAATACTTGAATGTTAATAGTAGTAATTACATAATTATTATCATATATGCATTTATTGTTTATCACTGTGCCTTCCTTTGTTAATTGAAGGTGCTTGTCGGATTGTGTTGGAATTTATTCAGTTAAATATTACTTATATACAATTTAAGATTTTTGTTTAACAAAAGAAATGTTAATAAGGTAGGGTGCAATTTGTTTTCCTGATGCTAGAGACACAGGTGTAGTGTCAAAGTATCGGCTAAAATTTCAAGTATTCATCCGTTTACACATGGACCTTGTGTTTATCTGGTATATTTTAGAGGGAATAAAAGATGAACAAAACAGAACCTAGCTGTTGCAAACTGCTAACAGCCAATAGGACCAATAGTGGTATAAATGCAAACAATAATAGGGCCTGGCGTTTCGACCCTAGCAGAGTCTTTCTCGAATCTTTCGAAAAAGACTCTGCTAGGGTTTAAAAAATGTCACTCAGGCCATTAACTATTTTTTTTAAATATAGGATTTGAGGCATTGCATGGTGAGATATCACTGTGTATTTGTTTTGCGGTAACACCATGTGTGTATCTACTTGCCAGGTAGAGTTTGTTTTTTAGAGAACCTGTCTTGCTTTATTTTACTGCCGTTGAGTAGATAATCAGGGGTTCGGGAGACTTCTACTCCACAGCAGTAGAATAAAGCAAGACAGTTCTCTAAGAACAAACTCTACCTGGCAAGTAGATACATGTACACACATGGTGTTACCGCAAACCAATAAAATACATTTTTTAAATTAAGATGCACAGGCTGAATGCTCCCAATAGTGACAACTGCAACACATTTTAAGTTCCGTAATGGTTGTCTTTTCTCAGAGCTGTGGTGTATTTTGTTGTGTGCTCAGAAAGACACAACAACAAGTTACTGGAGAAAGCAATTGTTTTTTTTTCAAACACCAGAGTGTGAAAGTTTTTTTGCCATTCATCAAGCAACATCTTAGGAATGTTAAAAGCTGAATGGGTAATCACCGCTTGTGGGTAATTTTAGCAACAAAAATGTAACAGTAAATTAATTGTTGCCAAATAATTGTTGTCAGGAGCCAGTTTATTACTGGAAAAAAAAGTACTCTATGTGGCTGGAAGAAGGTGATGAAGAGCCTTCTTCTGGGCGTACATTTCATTTTGTTGTCACTAACAAAAAACTGTGTTCCAATTTTGTGTGTTATCCAAATGTTATGAAGTAAAGCTTTAATTGTCTGTATATACAGTACATGTTCGATATGCCCACTAAATAAAGGCGTTAACAATTTTTATGGAAGTTATAAAAGTGTCTCCAGAATTATTTTTAACCACTTTTGCTTGCCTGATTCATAGAAGGAAGTTTCAGACCTCAAAATAACCCATGGCACTCACTGAGAGCAATTGCCATGGTGCCCTTTGCAAAGTTCCTATAACAATTTAACTATTCCTCATCGAAGTGCCCCTGACCAGAGGAAATTTGCTGTGCCCCTTCAAGAATAAAATTCAAGGCCTTAAGTTTCCAATAGCTAGCTTTGTTTGTAAAAAGTTTCCAAGAGATTATTGAAAACTAGAACCTGTAACTTTCAGGCCTGTATGCTTCGTTTTTGAAAGGGCAAGGGCACCAAGGCACTTTCTCCTCGGTTGAGGGCATCCTAGTATGTGTAAATTGTAAATGTCTACTGGATTGTTCAAGGGCACCAGGGCACATTGACCAGGGGGGCATGGAGACAGTTGCCTTTGTTGCCTCAGTGAAGTATCAGGCCTGAACTTTCATGTATAAACATTTGAGTTCTTGTCGTGATAAACTGTTGGCTTACCCTCATTCCCCACACAATTTAGAGAGTTAATTGCATGTTGTTGCCAGATTATTTGGACATCCAACTCCCACTGTCTCAACTATATATGAGTTATTTTTATGTACACGTACTGTTTTCCACCCTGTGCGTGGATCCGCTTTGTAGACAACATATTGGAAAATGACTTTTTAATTAAGCTATTTTGTTGACACAGTGTGAATGTGCCTTGAAGAACTCTCTTGGTAGGAAATTCTGTTTACTCCATGCTGTTAGTCATTAAGATGAAGGTTTGAAAGTGCACTGACTGGCCTCGAGACAAGCTTTATAATAAGGTTTTTATGATATTATACCACGTCATTTATCAGACAAAATAAACATCCGTAAAAAATGTTGATTCTGAAATTTCATTTGATAGGGCTTTGGTGTAGTTCCCTGTATACCCTTTCACACTATACTTTAATCTTGAGAATCTTTGTGTTCAGGAAAATATTTTAACTCTGAGATTTTCCAGATAAGTGGAGCATCACACAGCACTTTTCAGGGCTCAACATTCTCCAACTGGGTAATAAGGGTAATATTTAACCCAGCCCAGGACGAGGGTTAACCAACCAATCTCGGTGTTAGGATGGAGCTGGGTTAACCTTTCTCTAGATTAGATACTGTAGTTTGAAAGGTCATTTTTAATCCTTGTAGGAGAATTTTACACATAACAGATTGCCATGGAAAGCAGTCATTAGTATAGAGGAAAGGTTACTGTTGAACGTCCATGCTTACATTTTATTATGCTTCACACTAAAAAATGTTGCTTAGCCACACACTGCATTTTGAGTTTTACTTACAAAACTTTAAGTCATCGCAACTGAGTTTCTACTTTAAGACAAGTTACATACCACACTATATATCAATTAGTTTGGACAGCAACACAAAAATGTTCAATTTTGTACTGTACCTGTTTATTTTGTAGAGAATGATTTATTGCCGCCAATTAAAAAACTTGTAATAATTATCCCAGTTCATGTGTGTAAAGCAAACAGAAACTCTGGGTAATTAAATTCCACCAATCAAATAATTTAGAAGACCTGTCCAGGTATTAAGTTTGGTGCGTGACTTTTCCAAGCTCTGTAAGGCAATATAAAGGAGAATTTCCTATAAAAGGTACGCTGAAACTCTCTCTCTATCTCTTGCTATACATCTGATTGGTCACCATGCGGTTCATGCTGCTGATGAGTGTGGTGTTAGTGTCGGCCCTCACAGATGCTGGAGAAGTAGTAAGTTGGCAATGTTTAAATCTTTTTAGATCAGGGCCAAATTTCATAAAGCCTTCAAGTACAAAAACTTGCTAAGAACAGAAAAGGATACCAGCCGAAAATGCTGTTCAGTTTACCTTATTGTGACTTGTGCCACACTCAATATTTGCTTAGCAAAGAAATTTGCCAAGCAGTATTTTCTGCTTGGCAGCTTTATGAAATTGGACCCTGAGCCCCAATTTCATGGCTTTGGGTACTGCAGAATTCTGCATTTACAGCCCATAGATTCACACACTTTACATGTACATGGGTCTGTAAGCGCAGGACTTTGTGGTAAGTAATGTTGTCAAATTGTTATGTATGTTATGCAACGCTGGGTCTGTAGATTTAAAAGTCTAAGCTAAGCAGTCAAGGGCACCAGACTCAAGCTCTGGTGTTTCTGATCAGCAGAGCGTCGGTTCTAGTTCTGGTCTTGACACTTTTGCAAGAAACTACACCAGTATTGCTCGTCCTGTACCGTGTACTGGCGTAAAAGAACCCAGTTATTCTTTGCTACTCAGAGAAGAGGTTTGCCCCAGTGTTTCTGACAGTGGCCGTCGAGTGTGCCACAGCACTTTGTAAGCCCATTTAAGGTGCTCTGTGAAGTTGTCTCATAATCACAAATCCTCAAATTTCTACTGAAAATTACCAGTGATCTCCCTCTAGCTACCATCGTTTCACGTTTTAAGAGTCTTCTCAAAACATTTTTGTTCAATTCGTCATATACAGAATTTTCTTTTGTTCATATAAGTGCTTAGAGACGTTCTTTTGGAGGTTTTAGGCACTAAACATTATCAAAATATTTCCTTTTTACCTCAGTTTCGCGATGACTTCAGCGGAATGGCGGAGAGGTTCTTCATGGGGGAGGACAATTTGGCTTCCAAGCTGGAAATGACACCATCGGAGAACTGCTTGGAGGGTGATATGGAATTCTCTGAGCAACAGAAAGAAGTTTACTTCGCCATGAGAGCTGTAACGGCAAAGAACAGGGCAAGAGTGCGGAGGGACGCTACCGAGGCGTTCAAGTTGTGGCCGGAGAAAACTGTTGTCTACGAATTCCATCCTGATTTCAGTAAGACTTTAAAATTGATTAAAAAAATTGTTTTTAATTTTAAACTTTACTTTTAATTTTATGTCATTTGGGTTATTACTCAAAATAATTGTCCTTATAAACACCTACTTGGTAACGAGGAACGGAGAGCTGTTGATAACATATAAAATTGTAAGAAGTGGCTCCCTCTGATGAAGTAACATCATTTTGAGAAAAAGGTAATTTCTCACTCATGTTAAAAGGGTTCAGGCCTGAAGTATTCCTAAAGATTTTTGTAAGCATCTGAAAGCACACAAGTTAGTGCAACAAGGGTGTTTTTTCTTTTTTTTCATTATTCTCTCGCAACTTCGATAACCAATTTAGAAAAAGGTAATTTCTCACTCAAATATTAAAAGCCTTCAGGCCTGAAATTGAAGTAATCTGAAAGCACACAAGTTTGTGCAACAATGGTGTTTTTATTTTCATTATTTTCTTGCAACTTCGGTGACCAATTGAGTCCACATTTTCACGTTTTTGTTTATTTTATGTTGGGATACACCAAGTAAGAATACTGGTCTTAGACAATTACCTAAGACGCCCAATACTTTTCAATTGTGCAGTGACCGTTACAATTGTCTGGATTATTTAAACCTTACGTATTTCTATATATTTTTCTTTCTGAAGGCCCTGAAATGAAAGCTAAATTCCATGAAGCAGCTCGTGAATATGAGGAGAACACATGTCTCAAGTTTACTGAGGCAATGGACGGATACTCCGGGGACGTAAAGCCATTGCTCGTCCACAGCAAGAAAAAGGGGTAAGTTTATTTTTGAAATGTTTATTGTGTTTTATGAGAGGTCACCAAACACCATAAGGCCACTGATGGCCCTTTAAAGTGAGGGCTACACTTAAGTGAATTTGGCTATCGACCCAAATCAAGGGGCCATTGCCACCTGCTCCTGGAGCTGAAACAGGGTTACCCCCTTCACAGTCTGTAAGGAAGTAGGCCAAATCAACTGCCACCAGGGGCCATTGCCACCTACTCCTGGAGCTGAAACGGGGTTACCCCCTTCACAGGCTGTAAGGAAGTAGGCCAAATCAACTGCCACCAGGGGCCATTGCCACCTGCTCCTGGATCTGAAACAGGGTTACCCCCTTCACAGTCTGTAAGGAAGTAGGCCAAATCAACTGCCACCAGGGGCCATTGCCACCTACTCCTGGAGCTGAAACAGGGTCAACTTCACTAGAAGCCTGGCTGGTATTAAGCAGAATGCACTTCTTTCTCAACTTTTACTGTGTCATGACTGAGTATCGCACTAACACTCAGCTGCTGACAACACCAGAGCTTGGGTCCAGTGAACTAGACTGTTCTAATATTGGTTATATGTATTCTGAGCAGGACTCAATTTCACATAGCTGCTAAGCACAAAAAAGATTGCTTAGCAAAAAAAGAAATTGCTAAGCAAAAAATTGAGTTGGTGCACCAGTTGCAAAAAGTCCAAGTTAAAAGAACATTAATTCTGAATGGTCTGGTAACTATTTTATTTCTTTATATTGGTGGTAGGTGCTCATCCACTATCGGGGGACCAGGTGGTAATCTGAATCTGGAAGAGAAGATGTGTGGCCATGTGAGTAAACCCATCAGAACTTGTTCATATTCTTTGATTAAGTTTTAATGGAAGTTGTCCGTTTTGGTAATCGCTAATTAATGGTAAAAGTTAATGGTAATTAAACCTTTGTTAGAAGTACAGCAGCTCTCGATACTGTAAATCTCTTTTGAGTGGTGTTGGTGGTTCTGAAAAAAAAACCCTGGTGGTTGACAACTGTTTCGATCAGTATGCTCTGATCCTCTTCAGGAGAACGCTGGACTGCCTTGGATATTAACTGGTAGTCGGGCTTGGCTCAATGGCTCACAAATGTTGGACCTGCCAGTTAACCTTCATCCCAGTACCTAAGCAGCATCCAGCAACCGAGTCCAGCATCCTCCAGAAGACCATCAGAGCATACTGATCGAAACGTTGAGTTGTCAACCACCGGTTCTTCTCAGAACCAACACTACTCAAAAGAGATTTTCACATGGTGCTACCACTAACCTCAATGGGAAACTTTGGACTATCTGCCAATCACCAAGAGAGGGCGCTCTTCACCAGGTAATGTCAACAACTTAGGAATAGGAGAAGCATGAGTGACGGTCACTGACAGCAAATACCTTGTGTTTTGCGTGTTTTTGATTTTGTACTTTAGATTTAGCCAAATTGTATTTTGTTTTTAATAACACATTGCCAGCATAAACCAAACTGTTCTGGAACAGGACGTACTGGACACGAGTTCCCCAAGGAAAACAAGCGGTGTGCATGAGTTTTTGGGAGTGTTTCTTCTAGGGTAATTAGCAAAAATTCCAAAATGCTGACCTACCAAAAATTGAGAAGAAATCTGAAGTTTAGTTGTATGACAATGTATCTGATATAATTTTCAAAAGGCTGAGAGACTTCTAAATATTTTTTGAGTATTTTTGAATTTTTAGCATTTACCACTGTTTGCTATAGCTGTTGAGCACCCTTACCTGGTAGGTCTGCTGCCCTCTAGTGGCAGAGCTCTCAAAAAGTCTCCCATTGATTATACTCCAAACCATGCAAAGTTTCAAGTTCCTTATTACTACCATGTCAAACCAACTTTTCATTTTATCATGTCAGTTTGGTGTAATCTTGCATGAGCTCGGCCACTCCTTGGGACGCTACCACGAGCAGACCCGCAGTGACAGAGATGAACATGTCAGCATCATTGAGGAAAACATCAAGTCGAGTTACTCTCATAACTTCAAGATAGCGGATCGACCACTGCTGGTCATTTACGATCTTCAGTCCATCATGCATTATTCATCCGATGTAAGTGATAACAAACTTATTCGTTTTTTGTTTCTTCTGTTGCTCATTTGATTGATTATGTATTATGCAGGGTTTTTCTAACATAGATTTCAAGCTCTGGGCCCAATTTCATAGAGCTGCTTAAGCACAAAATTTTGCTTAAGCAAAAAAATCCTTGCTTAGTAAAATCAGATTACCGGCCAAGACTCCACTCAATTGTTATGCTAAGTGAACAACAGCTAAATACAAGTCACAATCAATGTATATGGCATAACATTTTGGCCAGTAACATGTGTAAAATAAGCGAGCTGTTTTCGTGCTTAAGCAAAATTTTTGCTTAAGCAGCTCTATGAAATTGGCCCCTGGTGATTTCGGTCATCCGAGTGTGGGTTCGAATCTTGGTCATGACACTTCACTATAATTGCTTCTCTTCACCCACTACTAGAGTAGAGGTTGATAATGGACCCTTCCCATGAAATATGCTAATCACATTCACGCATGCGTACAGACCCTGTTGGTTGGCAAACGCCGTAGAGTTGTGCACTAAGCAGACGCGCAATCGCGTCTGCCTCACGCACCCATTAGCCGTGTACAAAACAGCGCGATGTTCCCTCATTCTGCCAACCAAAACGTTAGTGCGCACGCGCTATGTGCAATTAACATATTTCATGGGAAGGGTCTATTGAAAAAGCCTCTGGAGCGCCACGGCAGCTCAGGGGTGTACACTCCCCAGGGAGCTGAGAAAGATTACAGGAATGTTTAATGGCACAATAACCGGGCACTTAAGTAAAGAGCATTGATCATTGATGTATAAATGCGCTATATAAGAACTAGTATTATAAAAACCTAGCAATATACTGCTTTAATGATTGAGTTTAAACACTATTTTTGGACTCTTATACAGGCCTTCAGCAAAGACGGCAGGTCAGAAACAATAATACCCAAGAAAGAAAGTGAGAAACTGAAGATGGGACTGCAAAAGCGTCTCACAAGACTTGACAAACTCAACCTCAATACTATGTACGATTGTTTTGGTAAGTAAAGTACAGAAAACGCAAGTTTGGCATTGGAGCTGTAAAAGTATTAGGGCCCAATTTCATAGATCTGATTAAGCACAAAAGCTAGCTAAGAAAACAAAAAAATGTGCTTTCCAGAAGAAGGGTTATCAGCTAAAATCACATTTCCATGCTCAATTTTGCTGAGTAATATTTGATTTCCTTATACGAAATTGGGCCCAGTTCTATCAACACAATACGACTTGTTTTTGGTTCAAGTCCTTTACAGTTTGTCTACAGTTTTTCTTTCCCGCAAAACCTAGTTTACTGCATTTGAAGGAGTTTTTTGGGTTTGTTTTCAGGGCTGTAGTCCATTCTATAGTTTTTGTTTTTATTGTTTTCCCTTCCTCTTATTGTGTTTTGTTGTGGGTTCAGATTTTTTTCCCTCAATAATTTGGGATTGCTTATTGTGTTTTAATGTTTTCTTTTGTGTGATTTTTAATGTTTCAGTGCAATCTCCTTTTTATATTGTATGGTTATATTTTTTTCGTTGGCAGGGTTCTGGTTTTACACATCTTTTGAAGACAGTTTTTATACTTATATCTACTTATATCTACTTATATCTACTTATATATCAGTCCTACAGAAAAACTCATGCCACAAAAGACGGAGGATTTGAACTGCCTCTAGCCGTCGCACAATCTTTGGAGTCTAGTTGGTAAAACACTGCTCTAGATATGTAAAGGGTCGTTGGGTCGAATCCCACCCGAGTAACATGCCTGTGAATTTTTTTTCACAGGACTCAGGAAAGTACTGGGTATACAGTGCTAACACACATCGATGTATGGGTAAAAACCAAAAGTAACAATTCAACATTATATTTTGACCCTTTTTTTTTCTACAGAAAACTGTCCCGAGGACATGAGTGATAAATGCCTGAATGGTGGGGTGCCTTATATTGACTGCTCCTGCGACTGTCCTGAAGAGTATACCGGAGTGTTTTGTGAGATCTTCAAAAACCCACCAGGTGAGAAATAGAGGACAAGTTAAGCCCGGTTCATACTTCCTGCGAATGTGAATGCGATAGGAATGTTGACGTCACTAATTCACAACGAATAATTCGCAGCAGTTCAACTTTGGACAAGTCACTTGCGAATATCGCTGCGATAGGAGGGTTGTGACGTCAAACTCAACCTCAAATTAGCTTTGCATTCGCAGGAAGTATGAACCAGGCTTAATCATTGCGTCTGGGCAAATGGCACTCGTCTCCAGATCTTGGCTCACTTTCATGGCTCTGCTTCTTACCGTGAGCACAGAATCAACGCTTACGTAAGCAGGGAAATACGTGCTTACAGCAAGCGTATTTCAGGGGTCATCAGAGAATTTTGGACTGTGGGCATGCGTACTCCACGTTACTAGGCATTCTAGACTTGTACAGCTAGCGTAGAAATTTATAGATTGCCATGTAAAGCACTTTACATTAGAGCTCTGCGTGGTCATTGGGCCAGTAACATCCCTTCAATCTTGCTCAGCTCCATGGAGAGTATACAGCCCTGAGCTGCTGTGGCACTCCAAAGGCTTTTTCATACACAGTATCAACCTCTACCCTTTGCAGGTATACCCATTTATACCCCTGGGTGAAGAGAAGCAGTTATAGTAAAGTATCTTGCTCAAGGAAACAAGTGTCACGACCGGGATTCGAACCCACACTCTGGTGATTTAGCACCAGAACTTGAATTCAATGCTCTTAACCACTCGGCCATGACACTCTACAATGGTCTCATTACTGTTTCGAATATCTAAGAATCTGTGACTCCAAAGAAGTGTTTTTGTTGTTGATAAATCAGCAGGTTGCGGTGAGGAGTTCGTTGGGCCATCTGGTACGGTACAAACTCCTGGCTTCAAGATCTCAGGAGGTAAATATCCGAGCAACCTTCACTGTAGCTATGCCATCAAGGTAAGTAAAATATTTTTACAAATTAGGTTTTCCCCCTTTTTTATGCTGGAGTGCGTTTTGGCGACTCCAACCAGAAACATTGGTCTTCGGTTGAGCGTTTTAGCGTGTTCAGTTGAGCGCGGTGACCAACCGGTAACCTTGTTGAGTCGGTTGGGCTTTGGTTGGGGTCGCCAAAACGCACTCCTGTTTTTAACGTGTTTGGGTCATGATGGTTTGGGTAATTGTTTGATATTGTCTAACTATTTGTTTTTTGTGGTATTTTTTGTGGTGTTTGTCTTCTGGATGGTTGTCTCCTTTTTTTATTTATTGCTCTTAAAAATCTACTGGTTTATCACTGCCATAAACATTATTGTTATAAACACACATACTCTCCCACAAAGCAGGAATGCTATCTTATTTTCAAAAGCCTATGATGCTGCATTGGAGTATAGACCTGAACCTCTTCTATTTCTTATTAGTGCCAAGAAGGAGAGCGAGTTCATCTGGAGTTCACATCGTTCAACATTGATGGATATGGCTGCTTCTACGATCGATTTGAGACCAAGATCGGGAGCATTGTGGATGAGGTGTACCCTGACACGTAAGTCTCAATTTTTCTTTTCAATTTGTTTCCCCTTTGAAAGTCAGGAAAATTTACTTGAGGGGAGTGTGTTGGGGTGGGGGGGGGGAGTTAAAGATTTGAAGATGCATACAGATTGCAGAATAGTTATTTTTGTTCCTGGAAGATTTGACAAAGATGCAAGTTTGATACCAAGCAAATTGGATGGTTGCTAGAGTTGGATCATAGATTGGGTTTTGTCAGTGAACTCCTGATTTTTAGCTAGGTTATCAAGAACAATACAATAAAAGTCACATGTTAAAGTCTTCCACTTAATAACGTCTCTACTTTTTGAGGAAAAACAACTAAAAGTATCTTTATTTTCTTAAAAGGAAACGAATTTGAATTTCCAAAAGTCACCTTTAGGCAATCTTTCAAATTTGTTGACTAGCTTTTAAAGATTTCTAATTAATGGGTGCACTTTTTGGTGGGTCATTACCAAATAAACTCACTTAAAACTATCCGTCCTGGAATTTCATCTTACAGAGGGCAAGGCCATCTTCATTTTGTAAAGGGCACTTTTAGCGGGGGCACCAAGTCAAAGACCATGCAGGGGCAATAGAGGCCAATGCCTCTGTTCATTGTAATTCCAGGCGTGAACTATATTTCAACCCGGCAAAACTATTTAAATATTTTGAATAATCTGCAGGTACTGTGGAAAGGATCTGAACGGGAAGTCACTGGTGTCCGAGACCAACCTTGCACTTATGACCTTCATCAGTGACAGCTCCTACAACTTTCCAGGATTTCAGTTGAATTACAAGTGTGAACCGAAGTAAATGGTTTGACCGAAAAGTGATCGGGGGTTGTGTTTTCGTTATTGACCGCAACGGTAATTGCAAAAACGCACCTCATATCTAACCTTTGTTTGTAATAGCCTGGTAGTCCTTGTTTAGTAGTTGACATCATTATGGTGCGTAATAAACCTATTTCCATTCCATTTTTTAATTTGATCTATTAATTCTGGTTGTTGAACCCATGGATTCGCAGAAAAGTCCTCATCATGCTGCTTTATAAGTTTAATTTATGTCTAATTTAATTTAATTTAATTTAATTCAACTTATTAATTTTGTTTGTGAAGCCAAGGTTTTTCCAGAAAAGTGCAGGTACACATTTGGTAATTACTCAAAACAAATATTAACTTGAAAACTGACTTGGTAATGAGCATTGGAGAGCTATTAATAGTATAAAACATTGTGAGAAAGGGCTCCCTCTGAAGTAGCATAGAAGGAGAAAGAGGTAATTTCTCAATAAAATAATAACAGACTTCTAGCTAGAAGTCTTTTCATTCCTATCTGAAAGCACACAAATTCGTACAACAATGGTGTTGTTTCTCTCATTATTTTCTTGAAACTTTGATGACCAATTTAGCTCAAATTTTCACAGGCTTGTTATTTTATGCTTATGTTGGGATACACCAAGTGAGAAGACTGGTCTTTGACAATTACCAAACGTGTACCTTCAATTTACTTGCCGAGAACCCACATGGATAGAAAACAATGAAGGGTTTTGTATACGCAATCGTGTCCTCCGGACAGTATTGCATAGAGGACATAATTGCATACGACACAACAAGTATCCATCACACCAGATGCTCATGGCGTACAACCGTGGAAATTCATTTAATTGGAGAATACATTGGAGGATAGTAACTAAAATTGATTTAATCTCAGCATAGCCTACCCCACCCCTCCTAAATTGGGCCAAACGGTATGGACAATCTTGGCAAAGAGCAGGAGGAAAATGTACACAGACAGGGGATGGGAATTTGTTTAAACCCACACATTTTTACCAGATCCTTATACATTTGTACTTGGTTGTTATCTTTGTCTTAAATTCGGGCAAATCAACCCCTCTGATACCCGACTCCAATCCATTTCCCCCAATCAACCAATTTATTTGTAATAGCGCCCTCCTCCTTTATGGGAGCAATATGTGTGACGTCACCCTTTCAGGCAAAGCAACACACGTAGACTGGTCCCCCAATTATCGAAGCTAATCAGACTGAGCAGCATGTTGTCAGTAAAGTGAGCAGTCTGGGATCTAGGTTTCCCTTCACCGTGTGCATGGTTTTTCAAGTTTCCAGCGGGAAATGTGCTCAAAAGTGTCGAAAAATCACGTAACTCCATTCTGCCACCCACTTTGCCGCTAGGAACACAATGCTGATACACCAGGTAGGCCTAAAAACATTTGACCACTGTAATGTTACAATCTACCAGAAAAAGAATGGTTGGTTACAAATTAACTTTGAGAAATGCTAACGAGCAGACGATGGAAACATCAAGCTGTGTTCAACTTCAAGAAATTACACGTGACATAAATAGGCCTAATCGCCTTTTGCACGGCCAGCCATTTGCATGTAGAGCCTCGAATTTAAGACAGCAGTGATTCAGTGAATTGAAGTGTTATATAACTCAGTGTCACTGTATGTTCAGACATGATTAGGCATATTCACTGTAAACAACAGGTACATACATGCAACACAAATGAAGGATGAAGTCGGGGCTCTATCTGATATTTGCGACTAGCCCCGTTTCGGTTTGTAAAGTTTGCTATAACATTTGGCTTTAAGATGGCTATGGGCAAACCGCCTGTAAACCCTACAGGCTTTCTCGATGGACAAGCGAAAGACATTCAATTCGGTAGAGTCCTGTATGCTCGATTTTGGAAGATTCAGTTTTCTTCAAAATGTGGATTCCTGCAGGCCTATTGTACAAAAGCTTGTCATCCGAATGAAATTAACGTCAAAAATTGTAGCCGTTTCAAACATTGAGTATAGCCTATATTACTCCCGTTGTCATTCGCTCACGAAATTTAAAACTTTAAAACTGTCATCGTAACTGTATTAATATCAGTGTGAAACTACGGACGCAACCATTATTCTAAGAAATATCTTCAACTGAAGTACTGCAAAAAGCGAGATTACCAATTACTAATCAGCGACTTCAAAAAGACACTGACCTTATGATAATAAATACCATATAAACATAATTGACCTACATAGTGATAAGTGATTTTTTTAGCGGTTGAGATCTTCTCAGAATTACACTAAAAGCTAGGATCAATATACCAATTAGTGTCTCCTTTATAATATAAATTACAACAATGTGTGTGTATATATATAAGACATGGAAACCTAGTGATAAATGAACGTTTCAACGATTTCGACATCTGAAATCTTCTGAAGTACACGCAAAGCTAGGATCAGTTACCTATCAGCGTCTTCAAAACGCCACTAAACTTAGTACTATGTAGACATGTTATTAACATCTAGTGATAAATGTATTCTTTTAGCGTTCTGAGGTACACGAGAAGCTAGGATCAATTATACCTATCAGACAATTAAAAAACGGCACTATAATTAGTACTATAATATACGACATATTAAGACATCTAGTGATAAATGAATTCTTTTAGCGTTCTGAGGTACACGAACAGCTAGGATCAATTATACCTATCAGACAATTACAAAACGGCACTATAATTAGTACTATAATATAAGACATATTAAGACATCTAGTGATAAATGAATTCTTTTAGCGTTTTTTCTTCTGAAGTACGCTTAGAGCCAGATTACAAAAAAACAAAACAATCATCATCTTTAAAACGCCACCACCTTAACAATTAGTATTATATGACAAAGGACATAAATATAGTGATATTTTATTGTGTCTGACATCTGAGATATTAATTTCGGGTACAGTAGAAAGCGAGAGTACCAAACAATAATCATCAAAACGCAACTGTAATAATTAATACTACATTGTGATAAATGCATTTACGTTTCTGATGTTAGTAGAAGATGACTAATTGTATACGTGTAAGAGTCGGGTAACTTCCTCGAATACGTGTGTAAGGCTAATATCATTTTGACCAGCAATCTTAAACGCTCAGGAACAACTTTTAATCGTAGCTTCCTTTCATGGATGCTGAATGGTTGCACAGTTGTAGCCACATTGATCATACTGATCGAAACGTCGAGTTGAAACCAACGGTTCTTTTCAGAACCACCCCAACTCATTTAGAGATAGTCATTACATGGTGTTACCGCAAACCTTTCCATATCGTTTTTCCACCATGCAAAGTTTCAAATCCTACCGTATTGAGCAAACTGATCGAAAAGTCGAGTTGAAACCAACGGTTCTTTTCAGAACCACCCCTACTCATGTAGAGATAGTCATTACATGGTGTTACCACAAACCTTTCCATATCGTATTTCCACCATGCAAAGTTTCAAATCCTACTGTATAGCCACATTCGTATATTATAGACGCAGCTGCCAATGGTCACCTCAACGAAGTAATTGTCTCCAATGAAATCACTGGTTCTGAAAAGCAACAGCCTGTTAAAGGAACACACTGCCTTGTATCGGTCGAGTCGGTCTTTGAAAAGCATTTGTAACCGTTTGTTAGAAAATGCATATGGTTAGAAAGATGTTTAAAAAGTACAATACAATGATCCACACTTATTTGCTTCGTAGTTGCGTGGTTTTCCTTTTACTTTGCGAACTAACACGGGCGGCCATTAATTTTTTACTCCTATAAATGGCCGACTGTGTTTGTCGACGAGGTAAAAGTAAAACCACGCAATTTCGAGTGATTCTTGTGTGGACCATTATATTCTACATTCAAAACATCTTTCCAGCCATATGCATTCTATAACAAACGGTTACAAACGGTTTTCAAAGACCAACTCGACCGATCTAAGGCAACGTGTTCCTTTAACCAAAATCAACGTCGCTATCCAAGACATAGGTGGTATTTCTGGACGTGTCTTTAAACAGTGACTGTGGCGGTCCTGTTGGTGGTGACGGAGGAAGTGCTCGCACTGTTGGTTCGTTTTGAGTTGGAGTCTTTCCTCACTGGCTCATACCCAAGTTTATCTCGCCAAAGCCCTCGGATGCGTGCGTTGCAGCCGAAGGAGATGAAGATGAAGACGCCTTGTAAGGAGTTAGTGATGATGAAGAGATACCACACAGCCTGGTGGTCGACGAACGCCCCCAGGCAGCCAAAGATCCAGGTGAACCCCATGATGCACGATATCTGCAAAAGGCATAAATAAAACTCTTGTTATTATAGTTTGATTTGGGGTTGCTTAATAAAAGATTATGACAAGAGTGGGACTCGAACCACCTCAGCCATTTAACCCTATGCTGGCAGTCTCCCTATTTCGTCAATATCTTAGTTCGGGGTACCATACAGAAGCAAAACAACCTTTAACTGCTGTGTAGCCAGGGAACACACCACAAGTTATTGTACAACCTGGGAAGCGGCAGCCAGGAGATCACCTTAAGGGGATGCGACTTTTTACTTTTAAAGATATCGATATTATATTATTGGTTTTAAAACTTCTCGGTACTTTTTTGTACTCGAAATACATCGAGCGCCCTCCATGTCCATTCCATAACATAGATATTATTAAACTGTCTTCATGCATCAACCGATTTATTGGTGATCAAGTTTCCGATGCGAAACGCCGCACCAGGTTCAATTGTATAGAGCTCTTTTGCTTAGCAAATTCCCGCTTAGCAGAAGTCAGCAGGATACCAGTCCAAATAGTACATGAGACATGGTACTTTTGCTGGTAACCTTATTCTGGTAAGCACACTTTTATTGCGCTAGCTATTTTTCGTGCTTAAGCAGCTCTATGAAAATGAATCATGGTTTTGAAGTGCGCATTGAAAGTAACTCGATCCCACCTTTGGTGCGTTTTGGCGGCGGTAACCAAAAACTGTTTCGGTTGTTGGTTGTTGGTTCTGCTGTTCAGACTGAACGATAACCGAGTTGTGAGCTCGGTTACCGTTTTGGTTATGACGTCAGAAACAGGTATTGGTTACAGCCGCCAAAACGCTCCCTGTATTCGCCCAAAACGACACGGCCGCCGTAAAAAGTCTCGTGCCGGGCCCCGGCTGGAAATGGCTATAAATCCGTCGCGAACCGTGCTCCCGAACCCATCGCAAGCTAATTGTGACCGGGTTTTTACTTGGGTTTCATGATTAATTTGCCTTTTATATCTCACTTCTCTGATTTCAGACTGTAAGTGAAGAAATAGCACATGGCATCTAAATATTATTTGTGATTCTGTTTCAGTGAATTCAAAATTAGATTATGGAAATTAATATGAGATACTCAAATGAGATGATGTTATCTCCACTTCAATGTTGCGAAATTTACTCTTGCCTGCAATATTGTTACTTGAATAATTGATGTTATGGTCCTTACCTTAGTTACTTATAAAACAAACTATAAAAACTAATAAAGTCACTATACGAATGGCAATAATGCAAAAACAGACCCGCATTATCCTTCTAAATTTGCAATAAATGCGATTCTTCGCTTCCCGATCCTTCAAAAGCATTTTACATACATAATAACATTCTCTAAAACAATACCATTCTCGATATCCCGGTTGTATTGCCGCACATGGAATAATATGGCCTCTCGTTAAATTTTACCTTCACCATAAAAAAAATCCCCCAAAGCTAAAGCACTAAAAACAGTGTCATTACGAAAAACCCGCAAGCATTATATTATATTAAAATTTTTTAACACTGCCAGCATTATATGACTGTATTTTTGATGGACATCCTGGGAATTTTGAAAAGCAGTTGCTTTTCCAGACTTATTTTTCTTGCTAGGCTATTTTATTTCATTCTCATTCCCCTGTCTTGTTAATTGTTGGTTTTTAATTTATTGTTGGAAAGCAGCGTGGTACCCTTTCTGTGTAAGAACCAAGTTAACAAGTGCTTAGATTATTATACTCTTATTAATATTTTTCAAATACATATCCGTGGGTATCTAAAAGGAGATTCTGAATACAATGAAAGTAACGTCCCGCTGTTTTTTTATTTTTTATTTTACGAGAATCAGTATCAGATGATATGGCATAAAGTGCACCTTATTAATAACTGGGATGTATTGAATGGTCCACCATCAACTCGATACCTTAAAGGCACAGTACAAAATGAGTAAGAAGAACACAAACTCGTCCAAGATCACAGATTTTTTTTTAAACTACAGGGTCTAATGGCGATGATAGAATAAAACATCCCTTGAAATGTTTATGTCTGAGCGTTTTATTCGATCTCAAACTTCTACATGTTGGTCGGTTTATGTATACGGTGGGTTTACATAAAGTGCTTACACTGCCAGCAACTGTTTTGTAAGCAAAAACTAATTCTGTAATCACCTGTTTTGTTTGCCGCAAAAAAAAATTATGCAATGTTCCTTTAACGTCCCCATCTTTCATCTGTAAACCAATCAGCCGAGCTACAGTCCATCACAAAATAATGTGTTTTTTAATTTAGAAATCCTCGCGGGACGCAGTTTCAGGCTTTATAGGTGGGCTCGAGGGAAACACACGCGGAGTTAGCCTTTTGGATGCGATGTTGAACAATGTTTATGAAATCGTATTACCGTAGGCGAGTTGATTAATTAGAGGCAATTGTGTCAGATTTCCAGGCGAGCACCGTTCCCCCCCCCCCCAAAAAAAAAGGTTTACCAAGGGAGTTCGGTGTTATTCAAAGCAGATTTTTCCTACTGACATCAAAGTGTAATAACATCAGTAATGCGTGGATTAAAGGGAGGGTGAGTCAATTTGTTTTCAGGCTGTTACAGTATAAATATTTTGCTTATACGAGACAAACATTATGCGGAGGTATCACCTGTATATGACTAAATAGCAGTTTTTGGTCCTAAAATGTGATTTCAAATCAAATCGACCAGCTAAAAGTGAGGTAATCCATGTATTTTGGCAACGTTAATCTTTCGTCAATTAACACCGAATGAAAAAATAAAATCGTTGACATTTCACAATCTTACACCCCCACCTAACCTGCACACCTGTACCCCTACCCCTGCCCAAATCTGTATCAATAACTTCAGTGGCACTGGTAAACATACCATTGCCAACCAATAATTAACATTAATGCGTAATTTTCAGCATGAACATTTTGTTTATTGGGTGGCAAGTTTCAGAGCGATTTACACAATATTTAGATCATATAATTATTGCTTACCTTTAAGTATATCCACAGTTCAGTTGTTGTTTCTTTAGCTTTAGATTTCCCCTTACGGACCATACTGGCTGCTTTGAGAGTAGCGTGGACACTATGCACAGTCAACCCGAACAGGGCCGCGTTAGCCACCAGGCTTACGACTAAAGGAACTCCAAATGCAACCAAAACAGCATACCTCCCAACCAGCCAACAAGATCTCAAGCCGCCATATTTGAACTCCACGCCGTTGGCATGATGGGCTGCTAGGCAGGCCGACACGATCAGAAGAGGTACACCCCAACCGTACAGGCAGTACGTCAGGAAGATCTTCTTGTTGTTGGGGTTCAAGACTTGCTGAGAGGTGAAAGTTCGCACGAGATCAAAAGCCAAAACGTTCATCCAGGTAAAAGTTGACAGCCACATGAAGTGAAGCAAGACCGCCATGGCAATGCAGAAAGCTTGATTTTCAGCTTTATCCAGGACGGTTAAGGTCATCAGCTGAGCAGTGAATAACGCAGAGGTCAAAATCATGATGGCACCACCAGGAACGTTCCGAAGGCAAGCAAACGCAATGTAGTTGACGAGTGTTGCAAAAAGAGCGGCAATAGACAAGCTGTAACCGACTGTGTTGAGAACAGTCAACGGGTCAGAGAAAGAGATGAACGGTTCTCCGTAAGTTGCGAAGAACTCCGAGCAGATGAGAATATGGCCGTCCGGTAGGTAGGTCACCTCGTCCTGCTGGAACTCCCTTCCTTTGTAGATGATCCGAGGATAACCGTCGGTCGAGCTTACTAGCTTAGTCTCTGCGATCAATGGTGTGTGACAGTTGGTCGAGTTGGCTTCATGGCCGCAGACGACAATCCTGGAGACCTTGTCAGTTGTTGGGACGAGTTGGTAAGTGTACGTCCGCACAAGTGATACAGAACTCGCCTCAATAAGCAAACCGCCACCGATGTATATTATTTGGTTGCCGCTAATATTAAATGCTCGCATCGTTTTGTTATCGGTGTTGTAGATATTTTCAGTGCAGGCAGGTTGAATCTGTCCCATGGTTGTCCCACACACCTCAACGAAATCAACTCTCTCGATTCCACATTGGGTTATCCAGTGTCGTGCACTCTCTTCGATGATGATGGAAGGAGTTACCGTTAAGGTTTGATCCAACATGTCCTCAAACTCTGTTGTATTTGTAAGATACTGAGTGGTCAATATATACCTTCCATCTCCAGTAGTCAAGTCGGCTGTTCCGTTATTCGATTTGTAAGAATCAAAGAAAGGCCAAGTCAGTTGAACGTTCTGCCAACCCAGCGTATGAAGGTAACAGCTTGTCACATCGTTGACAAGCCATCCGAATAAAAACCAATTGATGTTGTTTGTCGAGTTCATCCCTTCAGTGTGAATAATGAGCTGTGTCTCTTTGTCGTAGCAGTGTATCTGGTCTTGAGAAAGTAGCGAGACAGATATTTCTGGAGCCCAAAGGTCAGGTTCCCGACCGAGCAGAACCTCCAAGTGACCAGGCGCTACGCTAGTTCTTGTGTGAGTACAGTAATTAACATCAAATGTAGCGTTCCATCCATTACAGTAAGCGCAATGATGATTCTTGTACAGTATACCATCGAACACTACAATGGACGTGTACGCACGGCAACCCATCTGTATTTCTGCTGATACGTCGAGCGAACACTCGGTATCCATACCGTAAGGACTTCCCTCCCAAACGTACTCCGAGTTGTTCACGTTGGCCGTGATACCGTGACACGTGGCGCAGAATTCGTTTTGAAAAAACGGTCCGTAATCGTATTGAAGGGGATCACCCAAGGAATCGTTGGCACACTGCATGGCCACAGTGGTGTCGTTCCAGTCCGGCGGGCAACTATCTATGACAAGTGCTCGATCGACTGAGCCGTAAAACAGCTTGCAGGAGGTAGACCCAATAAGGGAGTTATTGAAGATTCTTTTGTGGTCGTCGGTGACTTCTTGGAGGGGACAACGCTGGTTGAAATCGTAACAGCAGTCGCTACATTGAGAGCATGCAGCATCGCAACCGCACGTGGTCTTGGTTGCAGGAGTTCCGCAGCGACCGCGACAGGACTGGGATGGACAAGGGAAGATCGTCAGATCAAACAACCTCGTACCTGCAGAGAAAACAGTCAGAATAATTTAGAGAAAATCGACCGGTTTGGCTGGAGATTCTGACCCCCGGAGATACCCCCGCCCCCCCCCCCCCCCTGGTGACAAATTTCTTTTGATAACACCCTCTTGTGAATCGTTCTTCTCCAGCCCAAGTTAATTTCCCAATTTCCGAAGTACAAAGTATGACAATCATGCTCAAAGACACAAGTCACGACCGGGATTCGAACCCACACTCTGCTGCTGATCAGAAACACCAGTGTTCGGTGTTCGTTTCCCACCCTGATTGCAAGATCAGACCACCATGGGTGTTCATCATTTTCTTGAACTACTGTCTTAAGGAAACCGAGTCAGGCCTTACCTGTCTCACATTCCACAAAGACGAGTTCATAGTCAAGAATCTGGCACGAGTTGTCCCCCGTGGTCCAACGAAGCGAGTCGGGTTTGCCGAGAAAGAGCTCTCGCATGACGAGGTCATCCCCGCTACCGATGTAGCCACTCGACTCCTCAGAGTAGCGGACCAGCTCGAATGCAGCAGCCCACGGGTAGCCTAGTTGACGGCATGCAGTGTCTGCTGCAGAGGTGACTTGCCAGGTGTGCCATACCCTAGTGCAGACAGTCTTCCAGCTCGACCTGCTAAACCGCCCTTCAATTATCCCAGTGTGGGACTCGTTGGTTACGGCGGCAAGTCGAAACTCCAAAGTTGTATTAAGAGGCACGATGTTACTTTCTAGTGATAATAAAATAAGATATGCGAAGCTTAGGACACTGAGGTTTCTTCCGGTATACAAGTGAATATATTTGCCCTTTTTGCCCAGTTACACTTTGAATGTTGTCGACCTTTTGGTTGTTTTTATTCAGATTCAAGTAAACCATTAATATATACTTTACTTAGAAACTAAGATTGATTTCTTTGTGAAATCGACCCCAGGTATCTTGCTATTTCTTGTTTTGTCGTGACATAAAAATAGTGGCTTACCTGGTGCACATATGACATTAACTACGGTACCCTTCCATTCACTTGGACACACGCTCAGTGTATTCTCATCCAAGCACTCAAAGAAGTTGAGGCCTTGATCATCTTCGCCATATAATAGTTGGCATGAACTGTATTGACAAAGAGTCCCACTGGAGCTATTCTTAGGTACTGCGGTGGCCCCAACGGAAAATTGATACCCAAGATGGGAGCATATCCAGTCGGCGAGTAGCTCTGCATTTCTCCCGTAGGCTGCCATCGAGACCCACTCCTCACCGCCGACGTGCAACTCAGCAATTCCTTCGTGTTGACTTGAGCTTCCGGACAACCGTAGGTTTCCTTGAAAAAGGGGGGGGGGGGGGAATGTTTTGAGGGGAAGATTTTATAACTCCGCAAATCAAAATAAAAAAGAGTTTTGTGGAGGATATTGGAGACGATTTGACGGGAAATTAAGTGGTCATCGGGGCCCAATTTATAAAGCATGTAAGCACAGAAACGTGCTAAGCAAAGAAAAGTATGCCTAACAGAAAAGGTTACCAGCCAAAATTGTATTAAGCTTACACTGTTTTTACTTGTGCCCAACTCAATTTTTGCTTTGGAAATAGAGTAATTTACAACGGATATGTAAATTAAGTAGGTTTGAAACCTTGTATGGTGGAAGTAACTGAAGAGAGGTTTGCATTGAGTTGTCAACCACCGGTTCTTTTCAGAACCAAGACTATACTCACATAATATTCACATTATTTTGTGTTACCGCAAACCTCTCTTAGATATATTTAAATTCATATTCATTTGTACCGTTTCACATTTTCTTGCGGCAAGGTTACCTGTAAAGCATGTAATTCCGACATCAAACCGGTGATCACACGTTCCGTATAATGGATACCACGCCGTGGTTTGGCACTCGTTCAGAGTTGCGTAGTAACCGCAGTATATCTCTTGGAACCAGACTGGGCCGGTTGCAGTCCCAAACTGTGCGTCAGCGGTGGCCGATAAAAGGGCGGGAAAACCAAGTTGTCTGCACGCCAGACGACCAGTCCTGAAGGGATTTGCATTGGAGCAGTACGACCCGAACGTCTCGTGGAAACCAGGTACACGGACCTCCATTCTCCCTTCGTTTGGATAGTGCCCGTCTGCAAGGCGGATCTGCAGTGTTGTATTGTCTGAGGTGAAAACAACGGGAACAATAATTTTATCGAATAGTATGTATCGACTAAAAACTTGAAAATCGGATTTTTGGTGGGTTTAATGCGTTATGATTTGGAAGTTATATGCCTCAATAAAGAAGAGGAATACAGGTTTGTCTGGTATGTTGGTGCAATTACTGACCTTGCGATAAGTATGACTAATATTTTCTGTATCTGCCCTTTTCACGTCTCTGTAGGGTTTACTTTTCAACTTTCTATTAAGGTCACTCTTTCTCTATTGAACATTGTTTAATTCATTTTCTAACGTTGGTATTTTGTGTATTGGAGGTGTGTTTTTATAATATTAAGAAAGAAAGAAAAAAAAAAGGAAAAAAAGGAAAAAAAGGAATTTCCCATCAGTGACAATACAGTTTTATGCAACTATATTGTATTGTATTCATATTTATTTCATTTCTCGGTAGTTAAAAGTACAATAATGAAAATTAATTTGGTAAAAACATTTTAAAATGCAGCAATGAGCAAGTTAAATACAGATAACGTGAAAAAAGAAACAGCTGAAGCCTGAAGGATTGTCTAAAAGAAACACAGTTCACAGAGGCTTTCCTCTCTAGCTGGTCCAATAGAACAACAATAAATTTAAATACATAACTATATAAATATATGTATATTTTGGTTTACTTGCCAGGTAGAGTTTGTTATTTAGAGAACTGTCGCGGTAGTAGAATAAAGCAAGACAGTTCTCTAAAGAAAAAACTCTACCTGGCAAGTAGATACACACATGGTGTTACCGCAAACCAAAATATACATTTGTACCACCATGCAATGCCTCAAATCCTATATATATAAATATAGAAACGGCAAACAAAAATAAAATATTACAAATATGCATACAAATCACGAATACAAGAGCATACAGAAACAGTTAATAAAAAAGTAAGATAAAAAAAAAAAACTTTAAATTTGTCCTAACATAATTAAATAACAAATCTGTGAAAGTTTTGGATCACTTCGGTATCATAGTTGCAAGGACATAAACAAGGAAAACCACCCTTTTTTGCACAACAAAATTGCGTGCTTTCATCAGACTCGTAATAAAAGACTCAGTCCTGAAGAATTTTATTATTTGAGTGAGAAATGACCTCTTTCTCAAAAAGTACGTTACTCCAGAGGGAGCCGTTTCTCACAATGCGTTATACTATCAACAGCTCTCCATTGCTCATGATACAAAGTATTACTTTTTATGCTAACACTTATTTTGAGTACACGTAATTACCTATAGTGTCCAGTGCCTCTAAAGCGACGCACTTGGGACCTTAGTAGTTCCAATTATTTTCAAATACGCGCGAACCGCGCTTTGTCTTTTGTCCATGTTGTATTTCTATAGGCGAGCAGTGCTAACGTTCACAGCGATAGCAATCTAATGATAGATCGGTCAAACTCACTAGAAATAGGTGGACACTCTATAATTGATGAGATTGCAATCGCACAAAACTAGACCTGGAAGTCATTAACTGTTAATGTTCATGTTTATGATTGGGAGTACCTCTTGAAAATACACTGAACACCTTTGGTAAATTGTCAAAGGCTAGTCTTCTCACTTGGTGTATATCAACGTATGTATAAAATAACAAACCTGTGAAAATTTGAGCTCAATTAGTCGTCGAAGTTGCGAGATAATAATTATGAAAGAAAAAACACCCTTGTCACACGAAGTTGTGTGCTTTCAGATGCTTGAATTCGAGACCTGAAAATCTTATTCTGAGGTCTCGAAATCAAATTTGTGGAAAATTACTTCAGTCTCGAAAACTACGTCACTTCAGAGAGCTAGCCGTTTCTCACCAATTACCAGTAGTGTCCACTGCGTTTAAGGCAATAAAGTGCTAAGTGGGGAAAAGAGAGCAAGGAAACGAAACAAACTTACCTGATGCAGCTGAAGTTCGGAAGAAGCCAGTAAGGCCAACGCAAACCACTACCAAACTGAAAAGCCAATGGCACTTCATTACGACTCGTAAAAATGAAACTATTTGTCCCGTATGAAATTTGAATGAAAACGCCTCAATACGTACGAGATTCAGTCACTGGTAGAATTCACAACACATGTTTTAAAGATCTCACTTCGTTCTGGGTGGTATCGCTTTACGCTAACAGTTGTCATATTGGTTATGTATAGCGATGGCTCTCGCAATTTTGTTCTGATTACACGACGTAGTACGGGATCGGTGTTCACGCTCCTGTGTCAATTATTACGGAGTATGCATGGACTATTTATGGATGCGTGAGACTTGACTGACCATGCGCAAAGAAACACTGGTGCCAATCGTTGTTGTGTAGAACACTTCAGATGAGGTCTTCAGATGCCGTTGCTTTAATGAAATTACCTTTAAAGGCACTGGACATTATTGGGAATTACTCAAAATAATTGTTAGGAACTTACTTGGTAACGAGCAATGGAGAGCTGTTGATCATTGTGAGAAATGGTTCCCTCTGAAGTAACGTGGTTTTTGAAAAAGAGGTAATATCTCAAATTAATTGTTAGGAACGTACTTAAAAACGAGCAATGTAGAGCTGTTGATAGTAGCCTATAAAACATTGTGAGAAAGGCTTCCCTCTGAAGTAGCGTAGTGTTTGAGAAAGAGGTAATATCTCACTCCAATATTAAATTACGACTTCAGGCCAGAAGTCTTTTATGGAGTTGGGATACACCAAGTGAGAATCCCTTGGTCTTTGACAATTACCTAAGGTGTCAACATTTTCATTTTTTGCATAATGTTGGGAACTTAGGATACACCAAGTAAACATACTGGTCTTTGACGATTACCAAATGTGTCCGGGGGTCGATTACACAAAGAGTTAGGACTAGTCCTAACTTAGAACTAGTCCTAGGAGATATACAAGTTGCATGGATAGTCCTAAGTTAGGACGAGTAAACTGGTCCTAACTCGAGATAAGACTAGTCCCTACTCTTTGTGAAATCCACCCTGTGCCTTTAAAGCGGCCTTTTCTTTACTGTATAGCTATTAAACCTCGAGGCCTTAGAAATACCATGGAGATAGTTCAAACTCCATGGGAATACAAACGTGTTTTTGTAAAAGACATTTGCGAGAGAGAGGCGGCCTTTAAAGGTATTGGACACTAGTGGTAATTGTCAAAGACCAGTCATCTCACTTGGTGTATCTCAACATATGCATATTTGAACTCAATTGGTCGTCGAAGTTGCGAGAGAATAATTGAAGAAGAAAAAACACCCTTGTCACACGAAGTGTGCTTTCTCAGCTGCTTAAATTCGTGACCTCAGCTAAGGTCTTGATTTCAATTCATGAACATTTCAGTGAGAACAAACTTTTTTTCCCAAAAAACTACGTTACTTCAGAGGGAGCTGTTCTCACAATGTTTAACATTTTATACTATCAACAGCTATCCATTGCTCGTTGTCAAGAAAGTTTTATGCTAACGATTTTTTTCAGTAACTACCAACAGTGTCCATCCAGTGCCTTTAACATAAATCATCATAGGAACTGCGATCAGATGCGCACCACGTACGAGTGCTGCCCGCATTGCTCTGAGGAATGCACTGTCAAAAATTGATACTCGTGAACAGTAATAGAATCCAAAACTTCGTGTGCGAGGTAGAAAACGAGGCAATCTGTCGCCTGCCAGAATTGGAGCGTGATTCTGTGACAAGAAATAAGGAGCGTAATCAAACCTGAAAGGAATCGTGTTTTATCAACATTAAAAACGATATAATAAAAATACTTCTTAATATATATTTTTTACCCTAACACTGTGTGTGTTATAGCGTTGTGTACTCACTACTTTCCCCAGCTCTCCTATGAAGAAAAAAAATCACAGGCATATTACTCGGGTGGAATTCTAGAGCAGTGTGTTAATACCACCAGGGACAATCCTATACATACATGTTTTAATACTTCTTCTTCACACACTCGTACTATATTAGACTGGTCCCCTTTCATTTTACGCAAAGAGAAAGACACGTTTTGAAATTACAGAACCAGTGATTTCCTTGGATACAATGCTTTCATTGGATAAAACGTGCAGTGACGTAAGTAGGCTTTTCATATTAATTTGTTTGATTGGTCCAAGGCGAGGTTGGGCAGCTCCATTTCGACTGCGAATCTCTATGTGAAATGACCGCATTATACCAGTCAAAGAAGTTTTTGGACGAGGATTAAAGACAAATTCTCTGGCGTAACTCCCATGCCTCGAAGTGTGATGTCAGATGGTCAGGCTACCCTATCATTTTCTGTAAACAGAATGTATTTATGATAATACAGAATATATAGAAACGTTCAATAATTGAGAATAAAAAAGCATCACCATCAAGTAGTGTAAAATTAATGATTTTGAACACCCGTAACGAACAATATTACAAATTTCCTTAAGGTTTCCAGTGGCGTTCAAAGCTTAGTTTTGTTTTAGTAATCTGACGACAGTGATATTTTGATATTGGTAAAGTGATCGCTATAGAATGAAATACGAAGAGCTGGTTCGACAGAGGTATTACAAAGGAAGTATATTACAGTAGACTTGAGATAACGGTTATTTGCGTCGAGCCTCGCAAAACGCCCCCGCACAGGTTGGTATCACCACGATGTCGGGGGTTAATCCACAAGAGGGTGCGATACATTATATCCAGTAATTTTGTGAGGTTAAAATGAACCTAAACGTAAATACTTATATTTGTTTTGTTGAACAGCTCTCGATCTACATACACAAATCCCGTTTAACATGATTTTGAGGAGCATTTGGGGCATCATTTGGTCGTCTCTGGTCTGAAGATGGCACAGAGTAGTCGTGAAAGAAAGACTGACGGACCCAGGATACCTCAAGGCAGATACAGGTACAAATTGCGTTTCTTTTAGCATGCTTGGTTTTATGCAATCATAGAGCAGATTATTTAGAAGATATTAATTGGCAGGACATGTCGTTAATTAGTAAAAGGGGTGTCTCGGAGATTCGGTTCCCAAAAGATTTGGAGGATGATTCAAAAGAGGGCGCTATATCAGAAGTAGTTTAAACACAGTTCGCTATATGGAGGGGGGGGGGGGGGGTACACTAGAATCTCCTGCCACAGGGGACCAAGTGTCTCTGTGTCTTTTAATTCATACTTTACCTTAACGTCTGTGTCCGCGACCTTTAAACCAGTCTCATCCGTAAGCTCTCAGCTGGGAAAGAGAACCTTCAACATAATTTCTTCAAGACTGGTGTCGTTTGGGAAATTCTGTCCCGGAGATTCGTACCCCATTTGGGAAATTAACATGAGCTGGAGAATAATGATTCAAAAGAGGGCGCTATCAGAAGTTTGTACACATGGATCTTTTCGCACACGCATCAACTGCTAATGTCGTTGATTATGAAGGGCATTGAGCTACAAGCTGACAGCTAAATTCAAAAAGAGGGAGTTCCGTTTAGGTCGCGAACATACACGCGATGTTTTCAAAAGTAAACATGCACGAACATTGAGGGCTTTTGATTCGTCAACCGAGAATAGGTTACGGATTATGATCTAAGGCGCACTGAATTACATGCTGACCATAGGTCGAGAACAGTCACGCGACGTTTTTATGCAAATAAGATGAACATTGAGGGCTTTTGATTCGTCAACCGAACACAAGTTACGGAAAGGTGGTTTTCTGAACGATTAAACGGTGTTAACCTTCGAGGGTTTTAATATTACAGCCATATTGTAAAGGGACACCCGGAGGACATCGTTGTGTAGATAGTAGGACCAGATGTTTCGAAATGTTTTAAAGGATAAACAATAAATTGTAAGCGTGTAATTGTAAAGTGAACTGCGAGTTGTTACGTAATCGTAATTACGTAATTTTTTTCAAAACCGTTGTGCGTGTCTAATGAAATAGCTCAAGACCGAAACTAATTTTGGCGGTTTATTTTTTGGTCTGTAATCGATATAAAATAAGAGCAATGGTAAGGAATGGGAGACTTTTTGAGAGCTCTGCCACTAGAGGGCAGCAGACCTACCAGGTAAGGGTGCTCAACTCCTATAGCAAACAATGGTAAATGCTAAAAATTCAAAAATACTCAAAAAATATTTAGAAGTCTCTCAGCCTCTTGAAAATTAAATCAGATACATTGTCATACAACTAACCTTCAGATTTCTTCTCAATTTTTGGTAGGTCAGCATTTTGGAATTTTTGCTAATTACCCTAGAAGAAACACTCCCAAAAACTCATGCACACCGCTTGTTTTCCTTGGGGAACTCTTGTCCAGTACGTCCTGTTCCAGAACAGTTTGGTTTATGCTGGCAATGTGTTATGAAAAACAAAATACAGTTTGGCTAAATCTAAAATACAAAATCAAAAACACTCAAAACACAAGTTATTTGCTGTCAGTGACTGTCACTCATGCTTCTCCTATTCCTAAGTTGTTGACATTACCTGGTGAAGAGCGCCCTCTCTTGGTGATTGGCAGATAGTCCAAAGTTTCCCATTGGGAGGTTGTTTTGTGATCAACGAGTAACCCTGCATAATAAGCCTTATTGTTTCTTATGTAGCCTTTTCGAAACGACAATTTGGGCATTCTGGCTCAAACTTAGGCTCCGACCGCCCGTTCGTAGCCCCGTTCTTTAGCGTGCAGTGTTTCAAAATAACTCACGGAGCCTATAAGCCGGAGCCATAGCCACAACCGTGGTTTCTAAAGGGCCGTAGATTCCACATTTTAGAAATTCCTCAATCTAAGACATACATACAGGTCAACCCTTTGAAGAAACGATTTCCCACCAGAATGTTTGTTTATTTGTTTGTTTATTTATTTATTTATTTATTTGATTTCCATTCATACATTCGTGCACTGTTTTGTGAATCACACTATGCACAATATAATAAAAAAAGGGTTAAAAAAAAAGTGAGAGCATTTTTTTTAGTACAATAATTTTGTGAACGGGTCGTCGTCCTGCATCGAATCGCCACTGGCTAAAATTGTCATTGACCTAGAGCCTTTATTGTGCACACGGGCCAATTTCTTTTATCCTCCCAACCAAAGGAAACATTGTGTGAGAAAAATAGCCTCGAACGAGGCATAGTTTCATTGTTCAGCAAAAGACTGTACAATGAAACAGTCAAAATTGTAAGCTCTATCCGGTTGACGATGTTTTATGGCAGGCTGTTTTCAAACTTTGATGGATAGTTTCTGTAGCGTTTATGATCATCGTTTCACAACGTATCCACTCTATCACTGAACCAGCGTTAACAATAGTTTTAGTATTTCAGTTTTCATTGTGATGAAAAATAAACTTCAGGATGAATTATTTCATCATCCTTGTGGCTCTGATCCGGTTCACTGGAGTAGAAACCAAGGGTTGTTGTCACACATCGCCTACCACCAGTCCCCCGTGCTCAGTTGGCTGAACACGGGTAGAAGTAGTCTCTCTTTAACCCTCAACACCGAAGGACTGGTTTCAAACAAGATCCGACAGCGAATCGACACGCACACACCGACCGTTTTGCAAAACGGAATGGGTTTGACGTGGTGTCACTCAAATATATTGGAATAAAATAGAGTAGATAAACGAAGTTACTGGAACTTGACTTACTGCTTCAGAATTCAACCACCAGTTGAAGTGTATCATTCTGCAAGGTATCGGTCATGTTAAACCTCTGCGGTGAAACAAGGCGGCTTCGTAGGCTTCATAATTGAATCGTCGTGCCAACACGGAAGAGCAAATGAGACAACAGTTTTCCAATTGTAAAGGTGAGGTTTTTATGTCCACTCCAATCTTGAATATTGACACTTTCCACATCTTATAGGCTTAGTATACAATCATGAACTATGTGAATGGAAACATTTCCGTATGAGTCCTTTTTCATTCGTTATGAACTAAATTAGCATCTAGTTTACTAAAATAGGATATTTCTCTTTGTAAAAACGAGTGAAAAGGTTTTCGTAACTCGTTCATAACCCGCCTCCCTGATTTTAGAGTTGATGCCTAATCGCGATGTCATGATATAGTATTACAATGCAGTTATGGTTTGACCATGGATATTTGTTCTATACCTCCATGATTTGCCAGCTTTTGGTAACATGGAGGAAGGAACACAGTACGTGCTTATACAATAAGTGACGTCGGCTATACAGATGTTCACGTATCCAAACTCCTGGGACCAAGTTGGTCCCATACAGTGAGTTTTACGCGTGCATGATTTTGTTTGTTACCATATTACATTGTTAGTTTAACGTAGTTTTTATGGCAATATTTAGGGCTCAATTTCATTGCTCAGCTTAACACAACATTCCACGGTCCATTGAATTATGTGCTTTACGGGGCGCCATTAGCGCAGAATTCATTGTTAGGCAAATACATGACGTGGTTTAAGTCCAAATGAAGAGTAGTGAAATAGCGAAGTAGTGAAACTTTAATTAAGAAGGTCTATTTACCCGAGTGTGAGAATCACAATTTTGAATGTAGCATGAACCACTTTGAAAAATATTTTGAAAATACGCTTCCTACAAAAAAACAATCGAAAATTTCTGTTTTGATTTCTAGTCCGGGTTTGACAAACCTTCACCATGAATGTTCCACTTGACGATTCCTACGGCAAACAGAAAGCCAGACGGGCACGAATTCTGAATAGTTACCTGGAAGTAGCTGATCAACTGCCTGATCAACTGCCCGGTCAGCGAGCATGGGACACGGACCAAGGGAGTGAGGAGTGGGACGAGGTCCTAGACCGTGGGGACGGCGCTCTCCCGACCTGCTGCACGCGCGAAGCGACCCGCTACTGCAGCGTCGACGAAGGCACACTCCCGTTCAAGCTCCTCTACATATTCTTCCGTGGTGGTATCGCGTGCATCTCGCCGTACCTAACCGTGTTCATGAGCTTCATGTCTCTACCACCCTCCACCATCGGCATCCTCCTAGCCATCCCGAGCCTGTTCATCGCGCTCCTGACCCCCGTCTGTGGCGTCCTCGCAGACCGCTTCAACGCCCGTAAAGCAATCCTCCTCATCTTCTTATCAATTTGGATTCTATGCATATTATGTGTTAACTTCCTCCAGCCACCAGAGCAGACGCCCTGCACGGCGATCGCTGATAAACTCCAAGACGTCTCGCGACATCCCAAAACAGGACCCCAAGAGCAGTTCAATAAGTGTTTGAATACTTCCATAGATATGGATTCTCACCCCACCCGCTACAAACAAGCCACCACGAGTTTGCTGCAACTCCCCAACCCCATATCAGGGTTTGATAAAACATGCAAGCCGCTAATCGGCACTAAAGATTACTTCATCACGGATCTCTTCCTACCGTCCAGCGGCGATATCAGAGGGTTGCTGTTCGAGAGCAAGAGCCTCATGCAGACATTCGTGACCGTGTTCGTCTTGCTGAGTCTCGGGGAGGTTATGCAGCGGCCGACAATGTCTCTGACTGATACAGCCACCTTGAATGAACTTGGGGAGCAGTCTTGGGATCGGTATGGATGGCAGAGGTCATTCGGCTCGGCTGGCTTTGCCGTATAGTAAGTCATGATCAGAGTTTTATTTGTGCCAAAAATGTGAGATTTTTGATTGCTAGTTGGCAGCCGGGTAAATTCCAAGTGTTAACATTAGTTCTAAACTTGAGAGCATTATTGATTTACCTGGTAAAGTCTGCTGCCACCTGTGCCCACAGAGTCGCCAATTAAAGACACTGGCCACTATTGGTAATTGTCAAAGACCAGTCTTCTCACTTGGTGTATCCCAACATTTTCACAAAACAAAAAACCTGTGAAAATTTAAGCTCGATTGGTCGTCGGAGTTGTGAGATAACTATGAAAGAAAAACACCCTTGTCACACGAAGTTGTGTGCTTTCAGATGCTTGATTTCGAGACCTCAAATTCTAAACTTGAGGTCTCGAAATCAAATTCGTGGAAAATTACTTCTTTCTGGAAAGCTATTTCACTTCAGATGGGGCCGTTTCTCACAATGTTTTATACTATCTTCCCATTATATACTCGTCACCAAGTGAGGTTTTTTGCTAATAATTATTTTGAGTAATTACCAATAGTGTCCCTGTGTTTTGGAGCAGTTTTTCCCAGAGTAACGCTCATGAATTACATGCGGGAAAGCTCCAGTAGTAAACTGCCTCCCAAGGAGGAGGGATGTTAGAAACCTCAGAACCTCACGAAAGCTTTCAACAAGACATCTGGAGGCCTGTTACAAAAAAACCCAAGATGGTTCCACTTTATCATAGGGTTAGATCTACAACACTAACTCTTTCTCAGATTAGTAAATGTAAACTCAAATAACATTATTATTATTATTATTATTATTATTATTATTATAACATAATAATTATGTCAAACACTGCGTTCAAGTTCTCTTATCTTCTAACATTTTCATGAAGTTCAACCTTAACTCTTTTCAAACCCCTCCTTCACTTTGCAGTTCAATAGCTATAGCGTTCGTCATCAGTGTTCTTCGATTCCCACACATCATCTGTGGTATCGAGATCGAAGTAATCGATTATCGGATCTGTACCGTAACGTTCGGAGGCACCGTTGCCTGTGCTTTCGGTCTACTCTTCGCGTCCTGCTTCAAATTCAAGGTGGGTAAATACTCCGTTTTTCTCGATACCATTGACACTCCCTCTGCTTATCCTGACCTTGTCAAGTTCCCCTACGGAAGTTTCAGGAGGACAACTACCAAGTACCACTTAATGTTGTACTTTTTTATGTTGTCCTTGACCCAATTTCAATATTATTGCTTAAAGGCAGTGGACACTGTTGGTAATTACTGAAAATAATTATCATCATGAAACCTTGATTACGATTAATGGGGAGAGGTTGATATTATAAAACATTGTTAGAAACAGCTCCCTCTGAAGTGACAGAGTTTTCGAGAAAGAAGTAATTTTCCACGAATTTGATTTCGAGACCTCAGGTTTAGAATTTGAGGTCTTGAAATCAAGCATCAGAAAGCACACAACTTCATATGACAAGGGTGTTTTTTCTTTCATTGTTATCTCGCAACTTCGACGACCGATTGAGCTCACATTTTCACAGGTTTGTTATTTTATGCATGTGTTGAGATACACCAACTGTGAAGGCTAGTCTTTGACAATTACCAATAGTGTCCAGTGTCTTTAACAGTTTTCGGAAAAGTTTTCGTACCTGCCACCAATTTTTTTTTTCGTAATGAAATTGTATCTATAATTTGTTAAATGAGATATTCCCTGTTTGTAAATATAAGCGAAAACGTGGTAGCAGGACACGGAAACCTTCCAACAATCTTCTGGCAAGCAGAAAAAGCAGGATGCCAGTCATAAACTGTACAAATTGATTTGGTAATTTGGCTGGTAACCTTTTTCTGGTGAGCATAATTGTATTTGTGCTTAGCTACTTTTTGCTAAAAAGCAGCTCTATCAAATTTGGCCCTGATAAGAACAAAATCACTGACATTATTCGTTGATTTCTTGTTTAAAAACCATGAACTTTTCACAGATTGTTTGCATGGTATGTGTAAATTGAAAACAAGTTAAAGCCTTTATGAAAAACCTCTTCATGAAAATAAAAGGCAGTGGACACTATTGGTATTGCGTGCATAATTATGTTCCAATACAGCAAGTGATAAGACTGGTCTTTGACAATTACCAATAGTGTCCATTGTCTTTAAGTTACGTTTTTATTTGAATTCATAACCCGCAGTATTACACAACGGCAGAATACAAGTTTAGCAACGTCTTGCCAGCAATCTGCTCCGGCTACTACGGGTCGGTGATGGCCACTGCGTTTGCCCTAGCAGTGTGCAACGGGTGCGTCTATGGTTACTTCTTCTGGCATCTGCGTAATCTAGGTAAGATTAACGAGAACACTCTCTATAAGAGATGTTAAACTTGCATCGGGGATAAAGAATATTAATTTTGGTTTGTACCCATACACCGATGGGTGTTAGCACTGTATACTCAGTACTTTCCCGAGTCCTGTGAACAAGTATCACAGGCATGTTACTCGGGTGGGATTCGACCCCACGGCATTTGAAATTCTAGAGCAGTGTCTTACCAACTAGACTACCAAGGTTGCCCGGTAGCTAGAGGCAGTTCGAATCCTATGTTTTGCAGCGGTTACCGCAACGATATAAGAGATGTTAAATTTGCATCGGAGATAAAGAATATTTATTTTTGTTCTCTTTTGAAATTACAACTTTGTGTACTCATCTCGGGTACGTTAATTTTAATGTAAAGTTAGTTCAGGATTCGAACCCCAAACCCTTTCTGTGCGGTAGTTTAGGGTTCAAACCAAACATGTTAAATGCAAGTTAGTTCAGGATTCGAACCAATGATCTTTGTAATGGAAGTTATTTTAGGATTTTTAACCCAAACCCTTTCTTGTGCATGCTAGTTCGAGGCATAACATGTTTAAAGCTTGTTATTTCAGGGTTCAAACCCACGACCCTTTAATTGCACGTTAGTTCAGGATTCACACCATTAAATTTTTAATGCATATTTATGTTTTATAGCATTCGAAATTATGACCTTTTGAATGGAAGTTAGTTCAGGTTTCGAACCCACAACCTTTTTTTAAAGTGGAATTTATTTCAGATTCAAATTCATAACCCACCCATAATCTTGTTAAAGAAACAAGTTCAGGGTTCGAATCGATAACATTTCAAAGTAAGCAAAGTAGTCTGACCGTGTCCCCCTCTTTTCTTACAACCCACAAGGAGCCACAGAGTTCACTGTAGGTCTTATCCTTGCCATACGGGCCGGCTCGGAGCTATTACTTGCCTTTCATACACCGAGACTCATACGATGTTTGGGGCACGTTGAGCTACTCGTCGTGGGTCTCTTGGCGTATTTTGTCCGGTTCATTTGCTATGCTACTATCGTCAACCCGTGGTTATTTCTACCCGTTGAAGTTATACATGGTAAGTCTGTATATTTTATTTTGCAAGGTAACCTGTTAGAAATATTATGTTACCCAGATATGGCTCTAGATTATTATTTTTGAAGCAAATTTTATTTGTTGGTGTTCATTCAAAATTTCAAATATTTAGCCAATTGTATTCGTTTTTCGTTTTGTAGTCTGTTAAAATGAGCCGTTGCTTTTGAATGCTTTCAAACATTATACTCTTTATTCGGCTTATTTATTACATAGTTTTTGAGAAAAAAAATGTGATTTCTCACTGAAGTTTTTAAAGACTTTAAGCCTAAAGCATTTTTTATGATGCTTCTGAAAGTACACCAATTTGTCCAACGAGGGAGGTTTTTCTTTCATTTTTCTTGGATGACCAATATTGTCACAGATTTTCACAAACCATTATTTTTCTGTCGTTTCTAATTATTTATCAACAGTTAATTTCAAAAGTGGGAATGAAAATAACAAAAGACTATTTCTGATATCTTTGCTCTAGGAATGTCTATCGCTCTGACATGGAATGTCTTGGTGTGTTTTATGTGCCGTTCGGTCCCCATGGAGTGCATGGCGACGCTGCAGGGATTCCTAAGCGGAACGTACTTTGGTCTCGGCCAAGGAGTCGGAACTCTCATCAGTGGCTTTTTGATATCATCTTACGGGGTGTCCATGACATTCTACGCTTTCGCAGTCGCCATCTTGTGTTATTCAGTCGTTTTCGTCACCATTTTTAAGGTACTATATTATATTCAATGTACCTTTGTCCCTCTTCTTTCATTGTCGGTGTTCCTTGTTTGATCGGCAGCATAATAATGTGACCCTAATCACCCTAATCACCATCACCCTAATTCCAATCACTTTTATTTTCACTTTTATTTCCACTAACAATTTCCACAAATTTCCACAAATAATTATAAAAGACGGAATAAGAATAAACGAGCGGAAAATCGCATGGAGGCAAGGCCCAAAATAAGTCAGGTAGCTCGTAGGGGCCTGCCTTGACATAACAAAATACATAAACTAAAGTTACATGCTTACGACAATACAAAGAAAAAACAAACACACAAACAAACAAATGGGCAGATAGACAGACGAACAAACTACTGGAGAAAATGACAATTACAAGCCATTTTAACGTTGCTATGTAAAAGAATAGATCGCATACTTCAAAAACGTAGCTCCACAATAACTTGCAGGAAAATACTGAATGTTGAAGCGCCTTGAGTATCACTGTGTGAAAGACAATATAAGCGTTATATATAACAAGCCATTATTAATATCGTTTATGGTTGTTTTCCTTTGTTTCATATAGATATCCAAGCAACCCAAAAGACCCATGAGTAGCTACCAAATGATGCCATCTTCTTTCATTCTCTAAACTTAAAGAGGAACTCATTGAACGTAGATTCATGCACATTTCGGTCCTTTTGACTCTATGTGGTGTAATTTTGAGTCGAGTAATTTTGAGTCGAGTAATAAACCTAAATCAATGTTAATTGAATATAGTTATAAAGCCACTACGCAATTATTTACCAGAGGGTTTGATATGCGGTATCGGCAAGCACATGCTCCCCACATATTTTGACAACATTTATTTGGTTCGGACTTGATTAGCTCTGGGGCAGAATGATGGGTCTGGGTACCAAACTTCAGTAATTGAAGGACATGCACAGATTATGTTTTTATACATGTTACGCAAAATGTTGTAGCCAGTTTTCCCAAACAATATTCGGTATCTGGCATTAAGTTTTATTAAATTATTTGAAGCTGGATGTGGAAAAACATCACAAAATTGTGTCTTGAATTTCATCAATTTGTGAGTAAGATTTTATGTTTAGACTTTAGAGTATCAGCTTGTCTGGTACCCTTTTTCTTATTCATACCGAGATGGCAAACATTGAGCTCATTGGTTGGATATATATGGTGTTTATAGTCTGGTGGTTTCCTTTTCACTTATTGCTTCAGAAAACTGAACCAAATTAAAATTTGACTTTGCACACGATGATGGTGTGTGTGTGTGTGTTGACAAAGGATCAATCTGAAAACTGGCAATTTTGTCTGAATTCTGCAAGTTATTGTGAAACAGGCTTTGAGAAAAAAAGTCACGTGTTTTATAGTTTTAAGGAAAAAGGGACGAATGAATTGATGCCTTGGATGACATAATATACCCAGAAAATTGTCATATTATTTGCCGAGATGCGTTTGTATTTGTTTGGAGGGAAACAAAATCGATGGGCCCCGGGACTCCCCATAGCAAACTGGGCCAAATTATAGAGCTGCTAAGCACAAACATTTGCTTAGCATGAAATTTTCTTCCTTGATAAAAAAGTATTACCACCCAGATTTCCATTTGTTCCATATTGCTTGTTACTAGTATTCAGCTCTTGTTTGCTTATCCTGAAAATCGCGTGGAAATTTGGTTGGTAATCCTGTTTTTATCAAGGAAGAAATTCCACGCTAACCAAATTTTTGTGCTTAGCAGCTCTATGAAATTGGGCCCAGAGCACAAGATACAAGTTCAAAAGTCATCAAAAGTTTCCAAACTACTGTAAAAAAAAACCTGTGACCCTTCTTTTTGTCCGTGTCTTTTGAATATTAAACATTTTGAACTGTATGCTTTGGAAGTTTATTTACTGTACCCTATAAACAGACACAATATGGATTGATGAAATAATAAATTTAGCATCCCTAAATCCCAAACCAACATGGCAGGTCAATTGGAGGTAAACAAACTATGCTGACTGATATTTTTACCATTAGTGCTTAGACCTTAGAGTTACCTACGCATTCCACCTTTCAATGACGCCACAAACAGCTCAGTTCACATAAATCCCAGCTAAAAAGACCAAAGAATACCAAAGAAAGCTTTTGTGCCGAAAATTCCGCTCGGAGCCTTTTGAACGTGGGGACTCGAGCGTGGTATTACTGGGGCTGTGAAAAGAATTAGAGCGGTTTAGGGTTGAGTTATCAACATGGCGGACAAGAGTTTACCCAGTTCTGAAAAACGAGAGCGGATTCTACAAGCTCTAACGCAAGCTAGCGAGTTGGAGAGCAAGGGACACCAGCCACATGAAGGGGGGCATGCATCGGACAATCAAGGTATTAAAAGAAAGGCGAAATTAACTCTAGATGAAGGTAATAAGGAGTCAAAAACGAAGCTGCAAAAGTTTCAGGATTGTATCCAAATCGATGTGAGTGTCCTTGAGAACAAGTTGGTGTACTTTCTGTTCAATGTTGCGGCAGCCGGGGTGTTGCCGTTTCTCTCGGTGTATGCCCTGCAGTTAGGACTCCCCTTGTGGCATGTTTCTCTCATCATTGGTGCTGGACTGTTGGCGGGGGCGATCGTCACACCCATGGTGGGGTTCGTCGCAGACAAAACCCGACTCCATCGTGGGTTTTTCGTCGCTAGCGTCTGCATGTGGATGGCGTTCACACTGTTGGCTGTCTACTGGCCCACGCCAGCCCGAGTTGACTGCGATGTGGCCAGGGTTCAACTACTGGAGGTGATGTCAGAAGAGTGCAGGGAAGCCCCGCCTAAGCGAATCAACGCATATTTTGAGCAGATGGCCCGCTTCCCTATTGGTATTCAAACAACACCACAACCGTGCACCATTGATATAAGACAGATTTGCCCAGTTCCTGTATCCTCACCCAACGCCACATCAACCCCACTATCGGTCACACAAGAGGTGACTGCAAGAGCCTCAAACCTCACAGAGCGTTACAAGGTACCCATGAGGGACACCCACCTCGGCTGGCTGTACAACCAGACTGGGCTGCAGCGAGCCTCTATTGCTGTGTTTGTTTTTGCGGCAGCAGGCAGTGTGAGTCAGATGTCGACAATGTCCATGACTGACACAGCAACTTTGGTTTCCCTGGGCGAGGCGAGGAAAGACTACTATGGATGGCAAAGATCATTCGGTACAATGGGTTATGCCATATCGTAAGTTAACATTTATCTCAACCAATTTAATTACTGATCAATACAATTTTAAAATATTGCTTCTTGGATTAACAAAGATAGTCTGACACTGTAACATAAACAACTACGGCTTCTGAGGATTAACAGAACAAGCAAAATAAAACAAATAATATCTTATTGGTTTTTCAAAGTTTATTATAAAGGATTGATCATCTTAATATTTTGTAAAAATAAAAACCAATATTGGAAAAGTTTCCGTATGGCACCACCACTTTTTCATTCGAAATAAAATAATATAGTATCTAATTTACCTGATTGATATATCCCTTTTTGTAAAAATTAGTGAAAAAGTGGTGGCGCCATACGGAAAGTTATCCCCAATATTGTTTAATTTGAGTCTAAAAGCTTACTGGTTATGAAGGTCAAAGCCATTTTTTCTATAAAATATTTTCCTCTGAAATATTTTCCTCCTACGTTACTATAGAGGGAGCTGTTTCTCACAATGTTTATATTACCAACAGTTGCTTGTTACCAAGTAATGTTTATGCTAACAATAAGAGTTATTACCAATAGTGTCCAGTGCCTCTAACAGGTATAATTCTTCCTTCTATACCAAAGATCTTTGTTCGTTGGTGTCGCTCTTCATGAGTCTCGGAGTTCTCAGTATCTCTGCGGGTTGGAATGGACTCAGACTGACTACCTTATTGGAGCTGTGGTCTTTGTTGGATTCCTTACCATCAGCTTAGCAGTGTCGGGATACGTCAGGTTCAAGGTAGGTCAACCTCATTGGGTGTCTTTAGAACGCTAGGTGGCAGCAGACTTATTACCAGTAAACATTCCATAGACCTTAGGTGCATTGTGGTCTAGCTGGTATTCAAATTTGATCCATATATATCCCACAATGCACCTCATTCAACAGTCTGCGCTTGCGCATTGGTATTTGAGATAAGGTCTATACCTTATCGCAAATACCAATGCGCAAGCGCAGACTGTTGAATGAGGTGCATGCTGGTCTAGCTAACTATTAAATTTGGGTACTAGCTAGACCAGCATGCACCTCATCCGACAGTTTGCGCTTGCGCAATGGTATTTTCGAAAAGGTCTATTGTTTTCATAGTTTTTGGCAGGGGCACACTACTTCTGTGAACAATGGATTAACCTGGTAAGTCTACTGCCTGCTGGAGACGGTATATACACCTCTGTTAGAGGTTGCTACAAATACTTATCTTAAACCATCTGACATTAGGACTCACTGTCTCTAGACCGATAAATTCAAATTTATTATTAAAGTAACTTGTGATGTTCATGTGTTGTGTGTTCAACCATACATGAAGTAATAAACCTATTAAAATTGGCTTAATTTCGTTGTGTGAGTCAGGGGAAAACAGCCTGATCAAATTTCACATTTTCCAGCATTGTAAATACATGCACTTTATTCTTGAATGACGTTGTAACAACCAAAATCAACGGTTGATTTACAGCACAGTGACATGTCTTCTGAGCATTCTCTAAGCACCGTTGCCGAAGCCATTTTGACCGTGAATTACGGCTCGGTGTTCGTCACTGCATTCGTTCTGTCCTTATGCAATGGCGCCTTCAACACTCTTCTAATGTGGCATCTTCACAGTATGGGTAAGAATGATTTTTATCTCTGAAATAAAGATGATGAGTCTTCCGCCCTCTTGTGGCGAAAGGGTGATTTTTGCATTTATCTTTCACACGGACTGACACCCGATGGAAGAAGCTTTGCCAATTAATTCTCTTGTTCAGAAGTACGCTCAAATGTTCTAACGAATTTCTGGGATTCCCACAACACATTGAAGACATTTTCCCCCACCCCCCTTTTTTTTGGGGGGGGGGGAATGTTGGCTCTGAAAATAGCCGGCCTGATCTCGACAATACCCACCAGCTTTCGTCAAAAACAACTCAAAGCCCAAGCGGTAGTTTTGAAAAGGGTCTAGTAAAGTTTTTATTTGCTCAACTGTCGTCTGTGTTTCTTTTAAAATATCCATATGTCAAAAGATATCAGATTGCCAAAATTGAACAGTTGCTCAGAGAGCGTATATTGTATTGTATTATAAAAGTCGACCTAAAGCGAATAGGTTTGGTTTATTCAATGCTGTTTTCTGAAATACTTAAAATCTTGCCAAGCGAACTCTTATAAATCTAATTTACTGGAAGGATTTCAATGTTTGGATTAATAGTTATCCTGGCCAATATAATTTTCTTCCCGTATTAGGTGCAACTGTGACTCTCATGGGTGCCGGGATAGCAATGCATGCACTGAGTGACGTCATCACATCTTTTTGTACGGTGTTTATCATTAAGAAGTCTGGGTACCACCTACCACTAGCCGCTGGCCTCACCGGGTATTGCCTGACGTTCTTCTGTTTTGCCATTATGGCCAGACCCGGATGGCTTGTGGTTGTTGAAATCATCCACGGTAAGTCCCCAGTAAGGCCACATTTCATAAAGCTGTTAAGCAGATAATTCTGCTGAGCAAATTTCTTTCCTAAGCAGAAAGCCAAACTCGGAAGCCAAATCTCCAAATGCTGTAAGAAGTTGTTCCCGTAAAATGATTCAAGAAAACTGCGTCTTAATTTCCTAAAAAAGAACATCAGGTGACGAGAAAAGAAAAAAAATTAATGCTGACAATTCTGTCGATTTTAATTATAATAATCATAAAGATCGAATTTCTAACAAGTTTGTTATTTCTATGGTTGATCACACAACACATGAACATTGGCTGCAAATATTTTGTTGACTCCATGAATTGTCAGATATTTAACCTTTAAATATAGCTTATATCGGGTGTAGATTGTTGAATTAAGGGCCTTTCAACACGAGGTAACTTTTACAGGCAATTTAGAGGCAACTTGTTGCAGTGCATGTTCATACATGACCTCTTTGGTAGCAAATGAGTTTTTCTCCAAACAATGTACTCAAGTCCTCAAGAAAAATATATGAATATTGAAATGTGAATGGCTGTCTTATTTCAGATTGCCTGGAACTAGTTGCCTGTAATTGCCTCGTTTGACATGGCCCTAATGCCCTTCTGACATGGAAATTCGCTGTACAGTCTGTTCGTTTTTTTATGAATAAAAGTTCTCGTATTCCTCCGCTACCCTTTCTGATCGAGAGCAACATTGCACGCTGAACCAAGTGGCATCTCTATGGCTCAGTGGACGGTCTGTGTCTCGTCCACTTCCTTAGGAAGAATATTATCGCACTTATGGATAAAACCATGTTCGCGTGAAAGACCTGTGACACCTTTGGTAAATTGTCATATACCAATCTACGCACTACTTGGTGTATCTCAACGTACGCACACAAACAAAAACTGTGTAAATTTGAACTCATTGGTCATCAAAACCTACCACTGCTATAAATATATTTATTTGTTTTTTGTTTCCCACTCGAAGGTTTCTCCTTTGCCATCACGTTGAACACACTGACTTCCTTCCTGTCGTCGTCGGTGGCGCTCGTCAGTCTGGCCACAACACAGGGTCTCCTGTGTGGTGTATACTGGGGTCTGGGCCCCGCCGTAGGAACTGCTTTGTTTGGTTATCTTGCTGACGTCATTGGACTGACGTTGTCGTTTTACGCCCTCTCCATGGTGTGCTTGGTATACGTTCTTATCTTCTTAATTTGGAATCGGGTATGTTTTCGTATTTTCTTTTATTTGATTAGGGTTTTCAAAATATCAAACGTCCTAAGGGGTTGATCAGGGTATTTGATTTGCGTGGGGCTTGTTTATTTAAAGGATTTATGCAGTACAAGTGTGAAAGTATGACATGTGTTACCAACTAAAAATGAGCTGCAATTTCCCAAAACATCAACCTCATTCTCAAAAGCGCACTTTTGTCATGCGGTCAGAATTGCGGCAGTTTCGTATTGGTTTGCTCTTTATTCATTTACGTTTTATTATTTGCATTTCATTATTCATTTTTGTTTTCATCAAAAAAACAATTCCTCGTCCAGTTTTTGGTTGTCTTCGGCAATTTTTTTTTCGACTTTTTGTTTGTTATTCTCCTTGTTTTATTTTTTATACTGTCGATTTGAATTGCATTACAAAATATTCTTATCCATTTGTCATTAATTTGCAGAACGACCTGCCATTCATCGACAAATACTTCCCTGGACACTACCAACCGGTATCTTCTGGCCACATGGGATAAAATATTAATAAGGAGCTACCTCTTTTTTTCAGGGACATTGTAAATAATATGATTATTCACATGAATTTGTTAACTTACAAACTATACCTCCAGTTGGAAGAACTTGCAATTTTAATAGAAACAATTATGTGTCCACAAACCCTCGCATTGGTGAAAACAGTGTATATGGTGCCAGACTAGTCTGCCCATTTTAGTTGTGCTGCATTTGGACCGAAAATGGCGTCCAGAAAAAACGTTACTGAAGAGAAATGCTTTTCTTTGTCGCAACTCTCTGAATGCACAGTTTTGTCACAACTACCTGCTGTTTTATTAAAACCCTCGTATGGTTAAAAAAAAAATCGTACACTAGATAAACTTTTGGTTTGTGACATAATGGGTAAAGGTCAATTAACAAACTTACAAGAGCATGGGGAACAGCGCCACCAAGAGACAAAGGATACTCAGGTGGGGGAAGGGAACATTAACCCATTTTATGTAATCTTTACAGCTAGGGTCTATATACACAAAGGAATTAACTCCCTAAATACGCTTAACACACCTGTGAAACGTTTACTCACTAACTTACAATCGGTGAAAATGCAAATAATTTCAGTAATCGTGAAAATATTTTTGGAAATTGTTTCAGTTTCATTTTAATTTGTATTTATCAATGTATACAATTTTTTTTTTAAATTGGAGCGGAATTCTTGATCATGTTTCTTGTCGTTATGGGGGTTAGTTGCCAAGTTGTACACTGTATGAAAAGAACTGTTGTACCCACACTTTGTATAATGTTATGATAAACATGCTTATCATTTCGACACCAGCTTATGGTTTGTGTTTATATACATGTACCTGTGGAAAAAGTGGGTACGAAACGTATGCTTAGAAATAATAATGGTGAAATTCTAAACACTGTTTCTAGACTGTAGTCGAAGTAAATAACACATGGCCTAAACCTGATAATCATCCATCAAACAAACACGTAATACTACAGTCAACATGATGGTCATATCTGTGTGTGAACATCATTCCATCATAAATTTAGACTTCAAGGCCTTATTCCGATCCATCTACCGTCCTATGAGTTTGAACAAGATGTCTAGATCTATCGAGATAAAAAGCGAACCAACGTGTGTCCCTCACACGTGTGTCCCTCACACGTGTAGGTCAAAGGTGATGTTCAGAAGAGGGCCGACAATAGAACCCTGGGGAACGCCATGATGGATTTCTTGTATGATTGGTGGTTGTAAACTGTTTCCTATTGGCAAGAGAACCATTAGAGAGCAATCCTCTTATAGCGTAAACATTATTGGAAAATGACAACCCGATGTCAATCGAAAATAAGGAAAATTTAAATCGTGTAGGCCCATCCTGTAATGAGGATGGGTATAACTGTTAGTCATTTTGAGCATGGAGAAAGAAGATTATGGTTGAACACATTACTATTACATTACTAGGTTTGGGTAAAATGTGTCTGCATTAGACCCAAACCAGTAACAGTGCACTCTTATAATAATTATAGTGTCTATCTCAAAAAGGCCAAATTCTCTAGTATTGTTTTGCAACTCACGAAACAAACGTGCAGACCATCATTTGAACTATTATTGACTTAATAATTTTTTTTTGTGTGTATTTAATATAATTTGTTGTGTAAATTTTGTAAATAAATTGTTTTGTGGCGAAGATCTAACAAAACCTCAATGTAACAATAAAATTACCACAGAATGAAGTGAAACTCAAGTTGTGTATGCTGTGTATGAAGTAAAGACAGTTGTGTATCTACCAAAATGTGATATGGTATATAAAATATTACAATTATATGCATTTATTAATTAGATTTTCAATAATAGATTATTTTTTGTTTATTTTATTATTAAAACAAAGATTATATTTTATAGAAAATTACAAAAGTAACTTTTTTTATTTGAATACCTGCATCGCAATAAGAATCAGAAAGTTGGCTATTGCTATGTAGTGATGAAGTGTTCGACCATGACGAATTAATTCGCCAACAGAGGGCGCCACCTTGAGGTTGCACGGGCACGTGGCACAATGACTTTAAAGTCCTTGTGCGTATTCTCAACAAATTTCTATTAAACTTTTCAGAAACTTGTTATTCCTCCATGCACCTACTAACAACTTTTGTGATTTATATCATATTTTAAAGAAAGAAAACAATAAATTACTGGCAAACAAATTATGACGAGTACGTGAACTATAGTATTATTTCCTTTAAGGTTATGTAAGTACAACAATTATATTTGTCATTCTAGAAATGAGTCAAGCTACGGTAACCAACAACACAATTTTGTTTTGGTCGCTACCTGAATAAATATTATCTTTGCAAAAGTCTATGTTTGTTACACTAGTAAACACTTCCAATATATTTTGCAATTACTTAAAAATAATATAGCCTTGTAGTTGAATCGTTTCGAACAAGTATACAGTGTCATTAAAACATAGTTTGGTGTTGGTTTTCTCGGATGAAATGACATCAATCGTGGATGAGGTGGTAGGACCAAACAGCAAGGACAAAACCGACTTATTGGCATCGATTGAAATTGACGAGGCTTTTCTGTATCGATTTAAATTTTGAAGAACTTGTTCCTCCAGAGTCTAATGCGTTGCATCCCACTTTAATCTGTAAAGCATTCCATACGTGTAGTACCATGACATTGTGCAGTCACAAACCATGGAGCCAGAATGACTTTGATAAAAAAAAAACCGCAGAAGAACAAAAGTTCCACATAAATTCAACCATTAGACCACACCATTGCCAACGTTAGTACATGTACGTGCTGTACATTGTAGTCACACAACATGGATCGCCAATGCAATGTAATAGTCGTAATATGTTTACCTATTGTGTACAATGTCATGAATAGCATATGCAGGGCCACAACGTTGTCGTGGAGTGTTACGTAACAGGCTTCGACCGTCGCATTTTGAATCAAGGTGGCGGTCGCTTGCCTAGTCCGCTCCAGCCCTGAGGGGCAGGGGGGTGTAGTAATTCAACAGAAAACACACATTTGGGGGATTTTAATGGATACTAGGATACCAGAAGGGTAAAACGTGAATGAACCATGCGGTTTTGAATGGATTGGACGTAGGAGAAACCATGAATGGATGAAAAGGGGACGGAATATTGCGGGTTTATTATCAATTTAACCGTCCCTCCGAGCTACGTTTAGTACCCCCGCCTTGACCACTGGACGGTGGCGCTGGTCCTGCCAATAACCTTGATTTGGACAAGTATTAGAAATGCCGGGCGATGGGCATTCATGAGCGACATAAAGAGGATGTAAATCTCTCCAGCTTCTGGTCAGTGGCTTAGGCAAAAACGGACAACAGCCCGTGTTAGAATTATGCACGGTTACGCAACACGTCTGTGCAGTTGTGTCTGCGTCCAGACTAATTAAGCGCCTAGTCACTGCTAGCTAGCTAAGTCCAAGTCCAGCCAATATAGGTTGGGTGTTCCACGTACAACCTTGTGTCGGCCATTGGACCATTTTGTTGGACTGTCCATCCACCAGTTATTTTGTGGCCATCCTCGCTTACCATGTTGTCTTACCGATGGGGGCCCTATTCCATCCCCGGTCCTCCCTCGACTCAGCCTACGTCGGAGCATGCTGAACAGCAGGGTAAGTCCCCATATTTTGTGTGTTAAATATATAAGTAAATTGTGGTAAAGGAAGGGGGAAGGGGGCTGCTCTTCGGACAACAAGACCAGGATCCGGGTTAAGGGGGGGGGGGGGTAACTTAACACATGGAGGTAGAAACACCAATTCTAACGTCACCTTCGACGACACAACTTGCTCTGTTTGGTAAAAATCACAAGGTAGCTTACAATAGTTCTCATCTATTATTAACCTCAAACCTGATTGCAAGAATTCGTTCACCCATGATTTCAACCAATTGTTTTGTTCTCTCACTGCATGCACCGTAAGATGTAAATGAGTTAACGGATGAGCACTCTTCTGAAATGCTTGTTTACAATAAAGACAAAGTATGCGGCCCCCCTTATCCTTCTAAATCCATCATATGTTTTAGTTGCATAACTGTATAATTTAAGAGAAATAGGGCAATGTGAAGTCACAACAATGATCAAGGAAGTTTATGTATCCACACAATAGAAGGGGCTTACACCACCATCGTGGTTTAACCATTCTTCCTCCATGGTGGTTTAACCATGGTTAACTCCGATCTCTACTATACACACTAAGCCTTTTTGTGAATATGCATGAGGGTTTGGGAACCATAAAGGAAGTCGTGCACTTAGGAGGTGAACTTGGGCCTTAATCCACTGGTTGTGGTTAGAGTCACACATCATTGCGCCGTTGATAAGATTAAGATAACGGTATACCGTTTGGCCAAGAGATGCCAGGGTCTTCGTGTGAGAAGGTCCTAAATTTACTTTTGTTTTGATTTGCTAACTTCGATGCTTTGTTAAAGGCACACTGGTGACAAAGAGTTAAGACTAGTCTTATTTCGAGTTTGGACGAGTAGCTCGTCCTCAATTAGGACTAGTTTTAATTTCTTGATAGGACTAGTCCCAAGTTGGGACTACCTTTGTGAAATCGACCCCTGGAGATACGGACAAAATCAAAGAGACCCTATGTAACTGTCGATAAACAGTCTATTCCCTTGGTGTATCTCAACATATGCATAAAATAACAAACCTGCGAAAATTTGAACTCAATTGGTCGTCGAAGTTGCGAGATAATAATGAAAGAGAGCACCCTTGTCACACGAAGCTGTCCTTCAGATGCTTGATTTCGAGACCTCACAATCTACTTCTGAGGTCTCGAAATCGTTTCCCCCAATGTGTTGTCCTATCAAATCAACAGCTCCCCATTACTCGTTACCAAGTAACTTTTGATGCTAACAATTATTTTGAGTAATAATCAATACTGTCCACTGCCTTTAACTTATTTTATAATTTGGCCTTTTTGAAATAAATTATTTGCATACTTTAGGTTTCGGGGATTGAATAATAAGTCTTTAAAATCAAGAATGCAGTGGCTTCCGATTAATGTGCATCTCGTATTCAGTTAAATATCATAACTTTCAAAACTCTTCATGGACTATCTTGGGACTCTATTACCTGATATGTAAACATATCTATCCAAAAAATACTTTTCTGTCAGTCCTCTTCGTTCTGCTGGCCAATCCTCGCTGACACAAACTCCTCTTTCTATCAAATAAATTCTATGGTCAAAGAGCCTTCCACTTCATCGCACCTTCGTTATGCGACGGCTTACCTCCTCACTTTCGCTAAGCTGACTTTATTCAGAAAAAGAAAAAAAAAATGTTAAGGTATCAATATTGTTAGAGCTGACGAAGCAGTCGCAGACAGTAAAATAAAATACCTTTCTAAGTGTACTTATTCCATCAACTAAGTCGACTCGGCAAAATAACCTTACCAAGTCGGCCTATTCCATAAACTAAGTCGACTTGACAAGGTAAAAGCCGTTCCAATTCGACTTTTTTTTAAGTCGACTTGGCAAAATCCAACTCGACCTTTCCATCATACCAATCGACTTGCTGAGATAGCTACCGTGACAAGTCGACTCGACTCGGTACTGGGATCCAGATCATTAATTATGGATGAGTGACATGTGTTATCAAAAAAAAAATTGTTTTTGTGTGAATTGGTTGTTTTGTCGTAAACGGGGTTGGTGTGGGTGGGGGTGGGGTGGGGGTGGGGTGGGGTGGGGGTGGGGTGGGGGTGGTACAAGGTGAAACTTTTCCCCTCTCTTCAACCCAGGATACTTTTTTAAATTTATTATTAAGATACTTATCTGAATATTCAATATTTGTGTATTACACATGATCATTGTCTTTGTTTTTAAGAAAAAGAAACTTTCCCCAAGGCTCGAGGTGTCTCAAATCATAAAAACAACTTATACACGATTTCTATCTGTGTATTGTATTCATAATGGGACATGATAATGAGAGTGGCGACTTGTTGTTTATAAGAGGACTGTGGTTCTTAGAGGAGGTATTTTTTTTAATTTTTTTTATTTTTTATTATAATAATTGTGGGTACGGTCAGTGGATTAGACTGGCCTTGTAGTGCTCGTTTGCTTTACTATGATTCACAACACAGTTATTTCACAGACAATGATGTGAGCTGTTAACTTTTCCTCATTCAAGTGCATGTTTACCGTCGACCCCCAGGGCGGCGCATTACTCATGCCAGTTTCGCTGGAAACCTTGGCAAGTTTATTGTTGTATAAAGGATACTATTATTATTGGACTCTTGGTTACGTAATAAACAATTGAATTGATTTATAAAAGGCGGAATGTAACAGCTTTGGATTGTATAATAAAACCGAGGGCTTTTGGGACAAAATAGCATTGTATGTTTATTTTGCATCAGCCTCGAAAAAAAAAAAACTGTATAATCTAGATGTACTCTCTTAATGTAAAAAGAGTGAAAACCCACTTGTTTTGTCCGCTATACCACTCATGCAAAGAGCCATAATGGAGGACAACTCCTTTTAGAGTGAAATATGGGTACTTTCAACTCGATTTAGAGTGAACTCATTCCAATTTCACTCAAAAAGAGAGACACAAATTAACTTTCACTCTCATACAGAGTGAATCTGACACCACTCGGACAATAGAGTGAAATTTTCATTTTTTTACATTATTAAAGAGCGTAAGATTTTGTTGCGTAACACGCGTTCGATGCATGACGTTCAAACTATGAATATAATTGGGAGGTTTAGCTTCACGTTGCGTGGGAAAACATGTGAACGTGAACGCCAGAACATAGTGTGTTGTTTCCAGGTGACGTCACCAGTTTTGGGCTTATTGCAAGCTCACGAGTCACGAATGACGTCTGCACGTACGTAGCTTTTCTAAAAACGTGAGTTTTTTACAACACAATTCTCTGACGTTCTCGCTCACGTATTAATTTTGCTCACGTAACGTGCAGCTGAACTTCCAAAACACATCCAAGTCACTTTTGAAGGGGGCGGGCTTAGCATTTTTAGGGGGCCGCGTCTCAGAAATCTTTACTCTGTTTGTTTGTGTGATCATGGCACACCATGCATTACAATTGTTATTAGAAATAACATCCAAAGTCACTGACGATATAGGGATAGACTTTTCACAAATTTACTTTATGATGACATACGATATTATCTTATTTCTAATACTTGCATAACATAACAACATAACAATTACAATTTATAAGACGCAATTCCATCAAGATCATAGCGCACTAGAAATGAGATTAAAGACACTGGACACTATTGGTAATTGTCAAAGACCAGTCTTCTCACTTGGTGTATCTCAACATATGCATCAAATAACAAACCTGTGAAAGTTTGAGCTCAATTGGTCGTCGAAGTTGCGAGATAATAATGAAAGAAAAAACATCCTTGTCACACGAAGTTGTGTGCGTTTAGATGGTTGATTTCGAGACCTCAAGTTCTAAACTTGAGGTCTTGAAATCAAATTCGTGGAAAATTACTTCTCTCTCGAAAACTACGTAACTTCAGAGGGAGCCGTTTCTCACAATGCTTTATACTGTCAACCTCTCCCCATTACTCGTCACCAAGTAAGGTTTTATGCTGATAATTATTTTGAGTAATAACCAATAGTGTCCACTGCCTTTAACATACGAATAACTAATAGGATAGTATCTAATTTCTCAGTAATCTTAAAAATGAGATAATATCCTATCGTATGTTATCATAAAGTAAATTTGTGAAAAGTCTATCCCTATCTTCAGTGAATTTGGATAGTTTTGAGCACGTGTGTACATGTACACGTGCCACATTAAAACCCAACACTCCGAAAAGTTTGCCACAGGTACTAGACTTGTGGACAAGTCGTTTATGGTCCCACGCGTTGAGATAGTCGAGTTGCAGTAACCAGCAGTTCGCGCGAGAGCAGTGACAACTTATCTTTTTATCAGTGGCCATGCATGAGAGATTTTCACTGCAATGTACATGTGTTTGGTTTGGGTGTGTAGTTTTCTTTGTTTTTGTTTCTCTATTGGTATATTATATTACTGATGTTGCCGACTAAAAACGAGATCGTTTCAAAATACATACACATTTCAAGTAGGGTAATAGTTTGCACCCACACATCTATCGTATATAATACGCTAATAAGTTGATGAGATACTGTTTTTTTTTTGTTATTGTATGATCGAGAGAAAATGCACTCAGTATTGTAGTTTCAAAAGATACAGTCGGCATAATGATGCGGAATAAACATGTTGGAAAGGCTCTTTGTTCTACATCTCAGCAAAGCCAGAGTGCACCTAGCCGTATATAGGACTCTTTCTCTGTACACAGATACAGATAAAGGGTTCTATAATATAGGGCACTCTTGCTTTGCTGAGATGTCACTGTAGTATAATACGAAAGTGTAAGGCCGCCAAGGGTTCAGGCTCAAAACCCTGATAATAGGAGATACCAGGTCGGACACACTTGTGGCACATTTACCATGACAATACTTGTAAAAAGGACAGAAAACCTGGCTACGACCTACTCTGGGAAAGAGGTTGTAACGCTGATCCCAACACAAACAAACAAGATTTAACAATGCGCTCCTGCACTCAATCTAGTTCATTGTAATAGAAAGTAAACAACGCACACTTTTGAAATACTGCAAAAAGTCAACCACGAATGTAGAAACAGCGAATACATTCAATGCCTTCATCTATGTCGTGCACCCATTATGTAATTGCAGTAATACCTGACAATAGCGTAAGGTGACCAGACTAACACTACCCTCGTTTCCGTCCATAATGATATGAATGTGAAATTCAAAATGGCTGCCATTTTTTTGTGTTACACAGAGATAGTCTATACACAGTTCTCTGGTATTGGAACTTGGGCGTCAAAATAACTCTCTTCTTTAATTGTTTAGGGAGTCCGAACTTTAGGGAGTCCGAAGTTTCCACAAGAATCACAAGAAAGTTTCATGAACACCACTTAGGTTGTCTTCAAAACCCAGAGTCTTTGTGTTTTTTTCGGTTGATGAATTCAAAAACGCCTGACAAACAAATTGTTTTCGGTTGGAAACTTCGGACTCCCTAAACAATTAAAGAAGAGAGTTATTTTGACGCCCAAGTTCCAATACCAGAGAACTGTGTATAGACTATCTCCGTGTGTTGACTCAAGAATGTGTCCTTGAAGGAACCGAACAATGTAGCCCCACAACAAAAAAACAGGGGGTGTAGGGGTAGGTTTTTTTTTACCATTGAGCTATGCTTTGACTGTGGGATGAGCGCTTTGTAAAGGAACTCCATTGTATGACCAGGATAAGGAGGGCTTGGATAAAGGAGTCCTGAAATTAATCAGTATACAAGGTCACAGCTGCTTTTATATTATTTAAATTAGGCTGTAATGTAGGGGGCCCCCAGCTTGTTGGGGGTGGGTGAGAGTAAGGACTGGGTGTGGTTTTGCTTCAGTGCAAAACACTTTTATAATCGTAGCTTGTTGTCCCCGTTAAAATGAAGAAAAATTCTACTCCAGGTTTAAGTCGTTAACTCTGTAGGCACTGGGGTCGATTTCACAAAGAGTTAGGACTAGGAGATATACAAATTGCATGGATAGTCCCAAGTTAGGACGAGTAACTGGTCCTAACTCGAGATAAGACTAGTCCTAACTCTTTGTGAAATCCACCCCTGGACACCTTTAGTTGTCGAAGACCAGCCTTCTCACTTGGTGTATCCCAAGCATTGAATAACAAACCTGTGAAAAGTTTGGGCTCTTAATAATAATGAAAGGAAAAACAGCATACGTAACAAATGGTTATAAATAGGCATAAAGTATTTTATTAAAGGTTTTCTCGGTCAATTCAGAAAATGAGCAGCCATTTTCATTTTCATGCGTTCGAATTAAAGCTGTTTTGCCTCTCCAGTTATTACTGTGTTGCAAATTCAGAATTCGGCCATTCAGTATCGTTTTGAGTCGTGTCAAATACTGTACATTGCATTTAAAGGCAGTGGACACTATTGGTAATTGTCGAAGACTAGCCTACACAGTTGGTGTATCTCAACATATGCATTAAATAACAAACCTGTGAAAATTTGAGCTCAATCGGTCATCGAAGTTGCGAGATAATAATGAAAGAAAAAACACCCTTGTCACACGAAGTTGTGTGCGTTTAGATGGTTGATTTCTAGACCTCAAGTTCTAAACCTGAGGTCTCGAAATCAAATTCGTGGAAAATTACTTCTTTCTCGAAAACTATATGTCACTTTAGAGGGAGCCGTTTCTCACAGTGTTTTGAGAATGTTTTATACCATCAACCTCTCCCTATAACTCGTTACCAAGTAAGGTTTTATGCTAATAATTATTTTGAGTAATTACCAATAGTGTCCACTGCCTTTAAGGCATCAATCATAGCTTTGTCTGTGATCAGCGCTATTAAGTTCAGTTAGAAACTATAAATAAATAGACTGAACAAACCTGCGGGTACAAACCACGTGTAATTCCTTGTGGGAGGGCTGGTTCTGAAAAGAGCCGGTGTGGCATCGACGTTTCGAACAGTATGCTCTGCTCGTCTACAGCGCTATTTTGTTTGTCAAATCTTAATTGCATTTCACATTTGATCATTTGTTTTACAGTGTCCTTGTAGGTCTCATTGATACACAAAACATTCTTAATGAGGAGAGAGACTTCGCATTATTGTTTAAGGCTTTCCTAAATAACATTTTGTTGTTGCCGGTACCAGCATTTTGAGGTATTACACAACAGCGATCGATTAAGTTATAACGATTGGGTTTAAGAAATGTGATAGTTTCGTTCTAGGAATGCACCTTTAAAGGCTCTGGACACTATTGGTAGTTACTCAAATTGTTAGCATAAAAACTTACTTGATAACGAGCATCGGAGAGCTGTTGATAGTTAAAATCATTGTGAGAAACGCGTCCCTCTGAAGTAACGTAGTTTTTTTTAGAAAGAAGTTAAGTAACAGATTTGTTATTTTATGGATATGTTGGGATACACTAAATTACATTACTTCAGAGGGGTCCGTTTCTCACAATGTTTTATACTATCAAGAGCTCCCCATTACTCGTAATCAAGAAAGGTTTTAGTTGTATAATAATTATTTTGAGTAAATACCAATAGTGTCCCACTGCCTTTCAAACCCAACCGCACATTAGTCAACATCTTCCAGCTGGTGGCGCATGTTTTGATTTGTCATCAACCCTCGTCTCGTTTATAAAAATAGTTCAGTCATTAAAAAACATGTTGATAAAAATCTGATCTTTCCCATGTGCCCCTTCTTCGTCTAGACAATAAATTAAGTAATCAACCCGATAAGAAACCAGCGTGGAACTTAAAGGAAGGGTTGGCCAACTCTCGATTACCCAATAAATAAATGCGCTTAAAGGCACTGGCACTATTGGATTACTCAAAGTAAATTTAGTTGTAAGCATAAACACGTACTTGGTAACGAGCAATGGAGAGCTGTTGGTAGTATAACATTTTGTGATAAACGGATCCTGCTGAAGTAACGTAGTTTTTTAGAAAGACGTAATTTCTCACTCAAATAATAGTAAAAAGACTTCAGGCCCAAACCTATTTGATAGGATATCCCACACAAAAGTGTGTAACAAGGGTGTTTTTACTTTAATTATTCTCTTGCATTTTTTGATGACTAACTGAGTTCAAATTTTCACAGATTTGTTGATTTACGCATATGTTGAGATACACCAAGTAAGAACACTGGTTTTTGGTAAATACCAAAGGCTACCATAAAACTTACGTGATAATATAAAGAGCACTGGAGAGCTGTTGATATAAAAAACAACAACAACAACAACAACAATTTAGAGAAGGTTTTAGAGAGGTTATTGTCACCCCCAAATTTGAATAAACAGGGTCTTTCTCGGGCTTGTATGGTTGAAAAGAACCAAGTGAGGAAAGTGGTCTTTGACAATCAGACTGTTGACACTTAACCAAAAGTAGACCCTGCCTTTAACCGAGTTACCGCGTGGGCGTATTGTTATACCATGGTGAAAAGTCTTTCAATTTAGTTTTGGTCTGGTTCTTCAATGGTTCCTAACCGCAGACGTCTAGCAAACATAATTCTATCTTGTTAAAGAAGAACGGATTTGTACATTAGCAGAACTCCTTAGGACTTAGGCTACTTACTTTTTAAGATCTCCTTATATTTTATTGACAAAAATGGAGCAATAACACCTTGTTTACGTCTCTCAAGATGAATATTATGTGTGTATTGAAGAACGCACTCTCGTTTTACACACAATATGTTCGCGGATTCTTGTAGTTTCTTGTAGGCCTATTACAATACCACAGAAGGTTTTAAAGGATTTGGGTACTTTTTAATGTAACACAAAACACAATGTCCACAGATTTACATTAAACTTACACCGTTTGAAGATAATGATAGTAGAAAGCTTCCCTGAAAATATTAGATGCTGAGGTGCTGTAGGTTTTGAGAAATTAGTGAAACAATGTTATGAAAATACGTTTTGACATGCTAAAATAATGTTCGTCTCATGATCAGTGAGACTAAAATTATTGTCAGGACATTGGTTTACTCATTTCTCAAAACCTACAGCACCTCAGCAGGTAATATTTTTCAGGGAAGCTTTCTACTATCATTATCTTCAAACTGTGTAAGTTTAATGTAAATCTGTGGACATTGTGTTTTTTGTCCTACAAAAAAAAGTACATGGACCCTTTAAAATATATTTTGTACTGTTTATGAGCATGTTCGACAGTGCAAAATTTTCAGATTATGCACAATAAACATTGAATTGAATTGAATTAAATTGAATTTGCGAGTACTTTCAGCAGGAAAAAAAATGCCCAAGAGATAGCTGCTTTGAGACGATAAGCCGTGTCCAAATTGGCAGCTACGGCTTGATTTGCGCGTTTCCTTTATAGCAACAGCCCTAGCAACCGTGGTAGCCGTAGTTGACGACCGTAAATAATACGTCTCAGCTCCCTTATTGCAGGAGAGTTGTACACAAATGTAAACAAATTTGTCTTCACTCTCCTGTTGGGATAGAGCGTTTAAATGCAAATTATTCGCAGGTGTTTTTAAATAAGCAAATAACCCATGGGTTCGAATCCCACCCGAGTAATATGCCCGTGATTTGTTTCTCATAGCTCGGTATATACACGCAGCGCTTTTTTACACACATCGGTTTAACCATGGTTTAACACTCTGCGCTTTTTACACACATCGGTTTAACACTCTGCGCTTTTTACACACATCGGTTTATCACTCGGCGCTTTTTACACACATCGGTTTATGGAGGTAAAACCAAATTCAGTATACTTTATCACCATTGAAAGTTGCCATCTCAAAGTAAATTACGTTTAAATAAGCAAATAATAATAAATCAAATGAAGCGGGGCACCTTTTCACTTCTCCAGTGGCTTATTTTTGTAAACCGAGAACTCGCGACTCGCAAATTAGTTCGGTAGTCGCGACGTCACATTCCGTGATAATTGTACACTGTCATGGTGAAAGATGCAAGACTCTCGGCTGCGGTCGCTCCTTCATTCGTCTAGACGACACATTAGCGACTGTTACGTAACAATTCAACATGATCCGACGATCCCATTTAGTTAATTACATCGTCGCTGATTGATCACATTATGTCAGCCGGTTTTTATAAATACGCACCTCAAACCACCCAGAACACATAAAAGAAAAGAAATAAATTAAGTGTAATTGTTTTTGAGAGAATGAAATGGCCGCTTGCGTCACGAGGGGGTATTGTTTTGTGTTGCGGTTTTGTATACATTAGATTGCGGCGATTGTCTTTGATCAAGTGCCTAATTTGCAGAATATGTGCAACTGATTGGGGGACCATGTAGGCATAATGCAGGTATGCGTACTTCTTTTTTGAAAGGGCATCGGGCACCTAGGCATTTTCTCTTTTCCCCAAAGGGCACCCTTTGAGGAAACTGTAACATTTCTACTTGAGCAAGGGCACCAAGGCAATGACCAAACAAACTGTCATCAAAAAAGATTATAATTATTATTATTATTATGTATTCGACCAATACAAGGTACAACAAACAAGTTACAATAGCACAAGACAGAACATTAACGGGAAAAATTACAGTTATAAAAAAGCAAGAAATAACCTGAAAGTAGGTGTTTCGTTTCGTGTTGTCAATAAACGGCTTTGGGATGGGAAAACAAAACCTTCACAATTTTAGGATTGGGTTAAAACAACTTAATTAATTAAGTGTTTTGTGATTCTTTTTTTCCACTTGTAGCTTCTTCCAACGGTTTCGAGTACTCTCCCCGTGCCTTTCTCTCACCCAACGATGAGGCCAAGACGTGCCTCATCTGTGGCGACCGTGCAACGGGTCTCCACTACGGCATCGTGTCCTGCGAGGGATGCAAGGGTTTCTTCAAGAGGAGTGTATGTAACCGCAGGATCTATCGATGCCTACGGGAAAAGAACTGTATGATGTCACGCCAGAAAAGGAACCGCTGTCAGTATTGCCGACTCCTAAAATGTCTGCAAGTTGGCATGAACAGAAAAGGTGAGGCATTGTAGTCAAGAAATAGCGCCCTCTGTAGGAAAGGGAGTCCATTAAAAACCCACTCTGAGGCAGAGACTTGGTTTAAATAACGAGAAGTCCCCTCGATCCACAGCAAGTTTGAGCATGCAGAATATCATTTGTCAACCGAGCAGTTTGAGCAGAAACCAAGTTTGTCAACCAATGTCCCATTATCCTGTTTGAGGTATGTTGGACACTACAGGAATACACTGTGTGGTTTGGGTAAACACCAACAAATTTACCCAAACCTACAGTCATAATAGTGTCCACCATACCTCAAAAAGGGTCAATTATGTATCCTTGGTACCAGGCATAGCCCAATAGACGTCAATACCAAACTTGCTCTAAGCTTCTCAGACTCAAAGTCGTATGGGACAAAACAAATGAATCTTTTCAATAATCGCAGTTCTTTGAAGTGGAATGTTTTTTTCAAAATAGTATCCATTTTCATGACTCGTTATCAAAACTGATACAGACCGTAGACCCTTATATGCATCTCGTCACAGGGTTCATGCTCGAAACACCTGAATGTATTTTCTTTATCATTCTCCTTTTTTGACAAATTTTATCGAAATAAGTGTTGATTGAACTGTTGTTATTGTTGTATTTGGCTGGTAAAAATTTGTTGTAAAACCTTGTAACTACTATTCGGTCATTAATGGTTGACAATTCTTTGATTAATTCCTGTATTGGTTTTATTTCTCTTGCCCCCCTTCTCTCTCTCCAGCTATTAGAGAAGATGGAATGCCAGGTGGACGAAACAAAAGCATCGGCCCAGTAGAGGTAAGCATTTGGACCTTTCTTTAAAAAAATGCAGTGGACACTATTGGTTATTACTCAAAATAATTGTTAGCATAAAAACTTACTTGGTAACGAGCAATGGAGAGCTGTCGATAGCATTAAACATTGTGAGAAACGGCTCCCCTCTGAAGTAACATAGTTTTCGAGAAAGAAGTTATTTTCCACGAATTTGATTTCGAGACCTCAGAATTAGATTTTGAGGCCTCTGAAAGCACACAACTTCGTGTGACAAAAGTGTTTTTTCTTTCATAGTAATCTCGCAACTAATGACGACTAATTGAGCTCAAATTTTCACAGGTTTGTTATTATATGCATATGTTGAGATACACCAAGTGAGAAGACTGTCTTGCAATTACTGATAGTGTCCAGTGTCTTTAGTTGCTTTACAATTTATAATTAATAATTTCGGTGTTGCTGTTGTTGGTGTGGTTTCGAAGTGCCACCTGTCCTAGATTTGGAATACCATGGTTATAGCGCCACCGACCGGTCGTTGTTTCTTTCCCCGTGACGCGTCCTCTTTATTGACAAATATTGTTTTCTTCTCCAATAAACTTAAATAGCGCCCTCACTAGTCTTCAGGTGCCAATGTGATTGTCATGATGCCGAAAGAGGTCGCTATTCAGTTGCCCACAATCGGCTTCTCGTCCGGCGCGGTGCAGCAGCCATCGTTCTTGAAAAAAACAAAATTGGCATTGACTTTCAGATCTTTTGTTTAAGTGACCCAGACAATTCGTTAGTGAGCCAATTTCAGGGTGCATGTTTACTTCATTGATGCCTTCCGAAAATAATCAACAAATATAAAGAAACAACCGCAAATAATCACATCGTTGTCAGTTTCTTTCGTTGAGCTTCGGCACATTAACATTCTTCGGCAAAAAAATTATGTTTTATTCTTGTTTTTCTCAAAATGAAAAACGTGAGCAGAGAACAACATTCTCTAAATTCACTTCAATTTTGTGTGGCTCTCTAGACTGTAAGTGTCCTTCTGAGTGGTTGTTTGTTCAATTGATGGGTTTATACCTGAAATTGGTCATCCTTGATAACCTTTTGTTGCCAGAGAAAAGGAGGCGCTATTTGAGTGAGAGTCACGAGAGAGAGAGAGAGAGCGTCTGTAATTCAAGGCTAGGCGACATATAAAAGGAGATCAGGGCTGTACAGTTATAGCTAGTTGCTTTGAAAACTGTAATTTCATGTAATACGCCGGACCTGAGGGAGCCACTGCATATGAACAAGCCAACACCTTGCGTTTGTTTGTTTTTTTTAACCGACAAATATATCAAAATTTGTGTTGAGATATTGTTAATTCTATATGCGTATGTAACGGTGGTATAAGGCCACCTTAAAATCGGCTTGTATAGGGTCCTCGAAGTTCGAGTAATTTTCTCATGTTAAGAACGTGAAATTTGTGTCATGTTAGGTTGAGCACAATTTATGTGGGACTTGGAATTGTTTTTCTAATGTAACCTTAACATAATTTCCTTTTTTTGATAAAAGATGAGAGGATGTTTTTTTGATGTTTAGAAAGCTACCGTCACCTTGGCGAGATTTTCAATTCAAATCCAGTAATGGCACCGAGTTTCCTCAAAGTGTGGCTCTTTGAATCTTTTCAAACATTTCGGAGCTAAAACTTAAGTTAAAATGAGTTAAAATGAAGAGTTCAATACTGAAGATAGCTTTATCAATTTTTCCTCTTGTCATAATTGTTTTTAAATATATTATTATAGCTAGCAGAGGAAACATGTTGTCACAATTAGTATGCAATCCTTTCTGATGATCGGAATGTATTATTTCAGTTTGTATTTAATGGTAATAATGGACTATTGCTTAGCCGGTGATATCATTCACTCAGGAGTTCACTCACAAATTTTAGAGAAAACGGTAACAATTTGGACGATGTTGGTACCCATGACAAAACCAAAGGCGTTGTGCAGTCAACGTTGTGGTGCTTTGATGTTCAAATTGGCATCAGTCCAAACACATCTGGCATCAGTTCTCGAGGGTTGTGTTTCATTGTTAAAAACATAAACGAAATATGGGTAAACTTATACTTAAAAGTTGTTTTCTCCTGCTGTGTTGATTTGAAGGTAGGGCCAACGTAATGCTCCATACGTTCATACCGATAAAAACCCACTTGTGAAAAGCACTGCAGTTGTTGATAGTTCTAAACTATTTCTGAGGAAGAGTTCCCTTCAAAGTATTTATTTTGATATTTTTCTTTTTCACATTTGATGTCATGTATGAATCGTTTCTCAGAATTCTTAGTGTTGGTGCCCGTTCGCGAATGCTTTGCGGTAATAGATATGGTTGGTGCCCGCCGACACCTTGCCAAACATGCATGGATTTGACATTCTTGCATAAAACAATACTGAATTTGTTGCTGTTTTCTCAGCGAGTGGACATTGGATCCAGCTGAAACATTCACATGTGACTCTGATTGCATCTTTCTTCGTAGTTGTGCCTTTATACACCAGCAGTACGCTGGCTGGCACAATCATTCGCCACTGTGAATTAATAGCCCCAACTTTCGTAAAGTATTACAATGATTTTATACCAGTCGGTCTTGACGTGGGTTATGTAGGCCCTGCCTACCAGGAGAAAACTAGTCTAGACGGACCAAATTGGTCATTATGAGCGCTGAAATATGCACATGATTGTAAATAATTTAAATTTTGCCACACATTGTTTTTAAAAAGATAGAGGCACGTTGAGTAAGAGTACTTCTTGAACACAGGTTGAGCCATGCTCGAAACGTCAAGTAGTTGCGTCATCAGTTCTTTCTAGAGCCATCACAATGGGAGACTTTTGGGACGCTTGGTGGCAGCAGTCTTATCAGGTAAAATCCATTGTTCTTGGTAATGTGCGTATGCTCAGAACTACGTACACAATGGAAATTTACCTGGGGTGTCTGCTGCCACCTAGCGTTCCAAAGTCTCCTATTCGTCGATGAGATAATTTCGTGTATGCCTACATGGTGTTACCGCAAACTTTTGTATCTCCCTCGTTCAAAGTTTGAAACCCTGTCTATATACATGGTGATTTTGCAAACATTATTAGATTGTATCTCCACCATGCAACGTTTCAAACCCTGTTCATGTATATGGTGTTACTGCAAACCGTACTAGATTGTATCTCCACCATGCAAAGTTTCAAACCCTTTAATATCCACGATGTATATGTACATGTACATGTCCCTGCAAACATACTAGACTGTTTTAATTCCTATCTCGTTTTAATTCCTACTCACTGTGCAACTGAAAACTTTGTAAGACTGTATATCCACCACGCAACGTTTCAAATCCACTTCATGCACTTGGTAACTGAAAATCTCCGCCATCCAAAGTTCAAACTCTACTTGAGTAGGCCTACACATTGTTATATACAGCAGACCTTACACGATTGCAAAGTTTTAAAATGACCCCCCAAAAACCCGCGTGGTATTATAAACCATTTCAGATTACATCTCCAGCATGCAAAGTTTCAAATAACACTGATGTACATGGTGTCACAGCCAATCTTACTAGATTACCATTTCTAAATCACAAAGCAGTGCAAACCCACGCCATAGAACCCAACCTAGTGCACCACAGGTTAACGTTGTAAATTAATGGCGGCAAAAAAATTACAACAGTTAAATTGATAGAGAACCAACATTTCATCTTTTGTTATCTTACCAACCAAACACCAAATTATTGTTTGTTTCTAATCCGTTTAGTGCACTCTCCCAGACTATGACGTGAGGGTCTGGTACCCAGACGTATAGCGTCTAGCACCCCGACGTCTAGTGTATGTTTAATTTGCAACGTCACCGCCACCTCCTATTAACTCGAGCATATATTTTCCAGACTTTATGGGCAGCAGTGCATAACGGGTACCTGTCAGTCATTTGAAATTTAGTGTCCGTGTGTGGCTTGTTTGAAGGTTCAAGCTGCTTGCTTATTAATTCATAATACCCGGTAATCCAGAGACCTCGCGGGCCTCCCCTCAGGGGGATTATTATAAGTTCATCGACCAAGAGAAGGTCCCACCCCCTGTACAAATATATGCTTTAATTGCGTTGGGTTTTGTGTTAGGAAAACAAAACTTGTGAAAGGAACTATAGGCATATCTCTCTGTCTCGAGAGAGAGAGAGAGTGTTTTTTTTTTTGCAGTTCAAAGTTGTAAATGGTGTGTCGGAATGGTCTCGCTCCAACAGTTTTGTCTCGTTTGTCATACAAACAAAATTGAATCTTGTTGATGGTGCAGTTGCTAAACTTTATGTACAGTACATGATGCTTATTAAGTTCTTGTGTCTGTATGATATCTTCTGTTTATTTCTGCTGCTCTGTGGTCTGTGGTTTTTGTGGGTTTCATTTGCTCTCCATACCTCCCTTTAAAGGGTGAGATGGTAGAGTACCCGGTGGTCGGGAAAATCTGACTTCACCCGTCTCACTGAGCTTGATTCAAAGGATGATTCAAAAGTGGGTGCTATCTGAAGAAACTTGTACATCGTTCGCGATGTAGGCAGGGCAGAATGTCCGGTGGGTGAGAGAGCATCTCCGTGATACAGTCTCTCCTGGGGGACAGAACCTCCTTCCTCACCGGCAGTGTCGTGCCGTCTTTTGGGCTGCAGTCCCGGCGTCCCGGCGTAGGAGACACGTTTAGGAAATCGTTCGGAGCCAGCAGCCGGAATCTCGGGCGCTGTGCACCGCCCGATTCTAGTGCCGTGAAGATCGGACGACCTCGCGGCCGTGCACGTCGCGTCTCTAGCTGGAGAGAAATTCCGCATCTAAATTGAGTTTTTTTTTTAAATCTGGGCCAAACTGGTTCTTTCTCCCTCTCCCTCTATAAGGTCAAGTATTACGTCATTACTAGGTCACGCGTAGAGGATTTGAGCTGATTGGTCACTGGGTGCGTTTTGGCGGCTGTGTAACCAAAGTCATTGGCCAGTGATACAGTGATAAACCAATAGTAAATTCAACCGAAGTTTTTTATAATTTCATTTGAAGCAGGGTGCGTTTTAACAACGGTTGTACTAAACCAGTAACTGTTTCGGTTGAACTGGCCATTTGTTAAGCACTGGCCAAATTAATGAGAAACAGTTAGTGGTTTATACAGCCGCAAAAACTCGCCCCGTTTCAAATGAAACGACGAACAATTTTCGAATCGCGCGAGTTAAAAGTTATCGTCACTAGAGATTATTTGTGGTGGTCAATGTTTTATGTAATAATGATCAAAGCTGATTGATTGTAACTCACAGCCCTGATCTTGTGTGCTGTTCTCGTCTTAAAGACATTGGACACTATTGGTAATTGTCAAATACTAGTCTTCTCACTTGCTGTATCTCAACACATGCATAAAATAACAAACCTCTGACAATTTTAGCTCGATTGGTCTTCGGAGTTGCGAGATAACTATGAAAGAAAAAACACCCTTGTCCCACGAAGTTGTGTGCTTTCAGATGCTTGATTTCGAGACCACAAATTCTAAACTTGAGGTCTCGAAATCGAAATTCGCGGAAAATTACTTCTTTCTCGAAAACTATGTCACTTCAGAGGGAGTCGTTTCTCACAATGTTTTATACTATCATCCTCTCCCCATATTACTCGTTACCAAGTGAGGTTTTATGCTGATAACTATTTTGAGTAACAACCAATAGTGTCAATTGCCTTTAATTAGAATGTACATCTATGACCACCATAGCTATGCAGGCTCATGGCACTATGTTTGCAATATTGCGCTACCAGCTACAATACGGGGCACAATGTTGCAATTTACGAAGATACCATTGAGCGGGACATCGGTTGCAATTACGGCGATACCAATTACCGGGCATGAGTTGCGACTGCCGCAATATTGTTATGCGGGGCAAGCGTTGCAAAGTACGGGGATACCAACCTACGGGCATGATTGCGTTTACGGCGATACCATCAAACGGGACATAGGTTGCAAGTTACGGCGATACAACAAATGGGGCAAGGGTTGTAATGATGGTGATAGCAAAATACGGAGGCATAAAGTGAGCTATTATTACTGCCATATCAACAAATGGGGCATACATTACAATTGCGGGAATACTATTAAACGGACAAGGATTTTGCGGACATACTATTATACGGGGCACAGTATTGCAATTTACGGCGATACAACATGTTGGGAGGGGCGATGTGCCCTCCCGGAGGGCACATCGCTTTGATGAAAGTTTTTATAACTTTTGCCTTAACCCGGACGGCCCCTGCCAACAAAGAATTATGTCCGAAGATTTAAAATACAAAATAAAAAATTGCATAAGTTTTTATATTACGGTGATAACAACAACACGGGGCAATGGTTGTAGTTTTAAAGGTGGCATTTCTCACATTTGACTTTCAACACTCCATTAATATCGCAAACAGAAATGACAAAATGAAATACGTGAGTCGGGTCAGCTCGTCCGTCCTTCAGTGTCCCTGGATCGTCCAGCGGGTTGTTTTGTCCTCTCCCTTTTTGTAGGTTAGTCAATTAAACGGAGTGGGACCAGACTAAAATAGAAACGTGTGGCAGCGAACGGGGCAAACACACCTCGTCAAAGGCGGCTGAGCGTTTCGCTGCTGTGGTATGGGTATACCAATATAGATGTGTAAAATAATGAGGGCTGCAATGGGCAATATGTAAACAGTACACATAATCAAATATAAATATAGTAATAATCCTCAATTGGTTAAAGGAAGTGGACACTATTCGTAATTACTCACAATAATTATTAGTATAACACCTTAATTGTTAACGAGTAATGGGGAGAGGTTGACAACATAAAACAATGTACATTGTAAATTGTGATTGTACGTTGTTTTCGAGAAAAAAGTAATTTTCCACGAACTTGATTTCGAGGCCTCAGATTTAGAATAATTTGAGATCTCGAAATCATTGGTTTTTGTTATTTAAAAAAAATACAAAGGGTCGAATTTACAGGAAAATATACAGAGAGTACACAATTTGAAAAGAAGATAAAAATACACAGCTTTACAAAATAGAGAAATCAAAATTGGTTCTGGAGGGAAAAGATTGATACAAACAAAATTGTTTGAAAAACGGATTCATCACCAGGATTGTGTGGTGTCACATGATTACAATTAAATTTAGAATGTTAATATGGTTTGAAAAATCTAGTTGTGTCCCCACCCAAAAAAAAAAAAAAATTATGGTTAATACATCCAATCTCCAAATAGTAAAAAAAAGGTGTCAGGATCACTTACAGCCGGCCCTCTGTAATTTAATCAATTACTGGTAATTCGTGAAAACGGACGTCAAAGCTTTGCCTGCGAAAAGCTTTTACGTTCGGCTTCTGCAAGCTCGTTGTAAGCGAAGGGGAGGTGGGGGGGGGGGGGGGGGTGGTAGGGGCGTCAATTTCATCATTGGTCTCAATCTATTGGGTTTATTGTGGAATTTATTGGTATTGAAAACTGATTGTTAGAGGCCATTTTGCATTTTGGCCGTCTTTATACCCTGCTAATTCGACATGGATGTAGTAGTATGAGGGTTGAATTTATTACCTTGGTTTTGAAGTATGAATTATTCATGAGCTACGAGTGTAAAATGATGCTCTTGGGTTTGGATTAGTTTACTCTATTCTTAATTGAGCTGGCTTTGGTAATCGGTAATTATGTTATTGTTGACATTACATAATTTCTATTTAGAGGTAGTGTCTGCGTTTGGCTTTTGCCAAGTGTTGTGATGCCGACCGATTTTAAAAGGGACCCTGGACACTCCAAAAATTATTGTTTACACGAGGAAGATTTTGTAAATTGACAACCTTGCGACATTTTAGCAAGCAACCCAGGCTAAATTGCTTCCATGTGAAAGGGGCTTTAGTCATCAGAGAGACACGATAAAAGTCTCCCCTGAAAGTTTTAGTTGAATGGTCCTACATTGTCTTCTGTTTGAGACAACATCAACCCCCCTCCCCCCCAAAAAAAAAAAAAAAAAAAAAAAAATTCAAATACCACCACTAGCGAGGTGAAAGCGGGCACCAACCATATCCATGGCAGGATTGAGGGCAGCATTCAGTATTGGTCACCATGGACCCTTACGAAAGTCACCTACAGGCAATCTTTGCAGATTAAATATTTGGGACATTCTTTCATCGGTTTCTAAATCAACAGGGGGCAATTGCAGACGAAATAATTTCCGCAGGATGCTATTTTTTATACTCCCCTTACCGTCTGTAGAGTAAGTAGTAATTCTAAAGAAAAAAAATACACAATTTGTTTCCGGGGTCATTAACAAAAGTATGACCCTATATCTTCAAAACTTTTAGTAGAATCCTAAACTAACTCTGATCGGGATTTTGTATACACTCCAACCTCAAATATTTATATTTCATGAAATATTAGCCTCTGAAATAAAGTCTAAATTCGAATTGTTTTTATCTAAAAACACGAAACCCCTAAAACACAGCAGCAAAATGACGGACTTTACGCTGGTCGAGTTTCCAGAGGCAAATTTATGATGTTTTTTTTACAATCACTTTTCACGATTTACAACACACTGTAAATGTTTATGTTAAAGGCAAACTCTCAAGAAGGAAAAGGAGTAATTCCTTGCACAAGTTTGATAATTTGAAGTCATGTGCCTCTTTAACGAATTTCATTGATCTCGTCTTTTGCTTTTTTTTCACGTGTTCAATTATTGTTCTCTACCCAACTTCAAAACGTGTCCTCCGTGCCTTGCATCTGAAAATACACAAACTTTTGCAACAATGTTTTTTTTTCTTTTATTAATCTCTTGAAACTATACAAAGTTAGAGTACTGGTCTTTGACTGATACCAAAAGACTGGTGTTCATTTCCTTTAAGTTGTTCGTCTGTTGTGATGATGCATCTTGCATCTATTCTCCTGAAGACGAGCAGAGTATACTGTTCGAAACGTCAAGACCAAACCGGCCCTTTTCAGAGACACCACTCCAAAAGAGATTTTACCCATGGCTGTAGCCGCAAGTTTACTCTCCTAACTTACAATAATTGCTGCTGCCCTGGAGAGGTCGGGTTGCAAAATTCATTTTTGCTCTGTGCTTATTCTGTCAACATTGTGCCTTTCCGTTGTGCTGTGGTGTTGTCAGTTTTTCCTGAGAGAGATTGGAAGCTCTATCCCTCTTATAGCTGACAGTGCCAGTGCTTCATTTTTGGAACCCTTTCAGATTTGATGTTTGTTTGTCTGTCTGTTGTAAGAAAATCAAAGTGTTTCAGTTCCATGATTTTAAATGCATTTGTTTTAGTAATTTGCATGTTTGTTTGTTCATGCAGCTTTGAGGTTTGTTGTTTGTCTGCATTAGGAAGATGTTCTCTAATTCCTTTTGTTATATACATTTACTTAATAGTTTAATAAGTTTATTTGTTTTGTATTTAGTTCTTTTTGTGGGCTTGGATTGTGGGCGTTCAGCAGTCGAACCCAGCCTTTACACGAGAGAGTCCCCTGCAGCGAATCTTTGGGACACGTTTCGTTCCGGCTGAGGTTCAACTGTAGTCAAGGCCTAAATTTGGCCGTGAGACACGCCATAAAAATCTGCCGCAGCCGTGTTACGTAACCGCGACTCCCTTCAACGACCGAAATCTGATTAATATGGGTTCACGCATGCGCAGTGGCGGCGAGGTAATGATCAACGGTCATGCTCAGTTCGTCATGTATGAGTTCATTCAAGGCCGATTAAAAAACTCTGCGAAAAAACGTGCAACAAGCAGCCCATAGTCTGGAGCGCAAATATGTTGATGACAGTGTCCCCCCTTCTGGTTTAGTTTGGGGCAAGGTCCCCAGGCTGATTCCCCACAATGCAATACGAGATAATTCCTAGAACAAAAAGAGTCTAGAGGTTTCATGATGTAGTTTTGTAATGCTGAAAGTTTTTCTGAGTCTCGTTAAAATTCGAACTTCAAATAAAATCCTTTTTCTAAGAACAAAAATCACAGCACATCAGATACACATGCGTCAATGCATTATGGATTGGTAGGAGACTTCTTGTGAACAAAAGAATGGTCCCGGGTTCCCAAGGGATCGATGCTTGGTCCTAAAATAGAGAGCGAGAAGGCTGTGTTGATTTAGACGGAGAAATGAGCGTTGTTAGACGGAGAGTGTTTGAGTTTCGACTAAATTTTAATGGTATACCGTCTTCCATAGGTATGATGCAGTCATACTAAACTTTAGTGACCACAGAAGGAAATATTGGTGTTTACCATGTTATTAATGGTTTATTTTATCTGATTAAAAAAACTAAACAAAAACAAAACACGTAACAACACTCAAATGAACATAGTATTTACAGCGTTTTGGAATTAACAACAAACTGGCTAAATCGATACACAAAAACAAAACAGTTTGTAAGTGAGTAAGAATTTTCATCGAGCAAAAAGTTAATGTCAATAAAGCGAGAAAAACAACTTATCTCTGAATTGACAGACGTGAAATCACTGTTGATGAGTGAAAACTTTGCCAGTGGTGCTACATACAGTCAACGACCAAGGCCGGATGACGGAAGAAAAAACACAATACTCAAGAAAATTCATTCTGGTTTTCAAAATCTGTTTTGTTCTGTCGGTTGGTGCTGCTAATCACGGTGTATTACACACAAAGCCCGAATGAATAAAAGATCGTGCAATTTTTGTTTTCTTCTTCTTTCTGGAGAAAACGAAAACCTCGACAGTCAAACAACCTTGGCATCCAGCAGAAACCAGATTGGTTATCAAGAACCCTACTCGGTTTATCATATTCCACATCTCACCTTGGTTAACGACTTATACAACACAAATCGCCTTATAATGTGGGATTCACTTGCGATGCAATGTCATCCAGATGATAAGACAATGAACTTAAATAATGATTGTCCTCCAAGATAACAACAACAAATCCCTCCTCCTTGTGATTGAACATGGGGACATCTTTCCGCATTATATATCTTTATAATACAGGAAGTCTCAGGGAACGTTGTTTTTTCTAGACATCAGATTTGTATACATATACCATTCTCACAATACCGGTGTAGTCGTTATGGTTCAACTTATTCCCCTGAAAGAACCTTAAAACCGGCCCCTATTAATGGCATTCTGCCCCACTCCCAGCCCACCAGAAAGCATATTTTTTATCATCTCAGCCAAAACGAAGGCCCATTTTGTCGAATCTTTTGTGGTGTTTTCCTTGGGCAATTGCCTGCTCAAGAGATCCGTATTGCCTTTATATGAACAGATACACAATCGGAAACTCTTGGATTACGATATTGGTCCTTGTCCCTGTTTTTTGTTTGCGAGTAGAGAACGCTTGGGTTTAGGTCCTGCGTCTGATGACAATTCCAATTGTTATTTGTGGAAACAATTCATTTTGGTTTGTCTAATTCCACCTACTTTTTAAGGGTATTAATTTTCCGCAGACGAAGAGTCTGGGGCTCGTACTCCCAAGGGCGGGGACGCGGGGCGGTAGTGTGGCATCTTTCTGGGAACGAGTCGCTCGGCAGCCGCTGATTAAAAAAGGAAAATGCACACCATTGGTTTGTACGTGGGAGATGGCGCTGCTTGGCTTACTTCGAACGTAAAAACTACAAAGGCTTTGTTAACGTTGTGTCCAATTAGCATTTTGGTAGTAAACAAGAGAAATAATCTTGATGTCAAAATGTACCTTTTAAAACCAGTATAGTTGTTTTGAGAAACTTAGTGATGGCTTAAAGAGAGGACCTGAATTCAAAGGCACGGGCCTCTTTGGTAATGGCGAAGACCAGTCTTCTCACTAGGTGTATCCCAACATCATGCATAAAATAAGAAAATTTGTGAAATTTTGGCTCAATTTGGTCATCGAAGTTGCAAGAGAATAATGTAAGCAAATACACCTTTGTAGCACAAGTTTGTGTGATTTCAAATAAACCTGAAATATTTTAATATTTGAGTGAAAAAATCCATCTTTTCTACTATCAACATCTCTCCATTGCTCGTACCAAGTGAGTTTTTATGCTAACAATTACCTCGAGTAATTACTGGCCTTTTAGGTTGTACTTTTTAAAATAGTTTTACAAGATAAACAATTTTGAATACTTAAGTTTCAAATGTTGATTGTTTGTTTCCGTGACAAGTTCAGCGCCCACGCCTGAGAGACTCAAGGTTGCACCTCAAAACTTGTTTGTTGTCATCGTCAATTCTTGGGCTTCGAAACCGCAACTGTTGAACTGTTGCGTCCACAAAAAGTACACCAGTCGGAAATACACTAATCAGAATCTGATACAAATTAGGGTTCAAGGATTGATAAAAGGTAAACAGTTAACTATTTACTCTGTTGTTTATTGTTGGACTTGTCGAGCTTATTTCTTACGTCTTCTTATTTTGAGCGCCAGTGATAGCCACCGTGTCTTAATATCGTTTTGATATCAACATCAAATTGCAGTTGTATCAGAGTAAAGCCATATAAATTCTCCCATATATATCAATATTACCAAACCGAGGCTGGAAGAACAAAATAGTCTGGTTCCTATTTGTAGAATGGTTGTTAGCATTCATTATTGTTATTTGATACGAGGAACATGACCAAGATGGAGGCAGCATGATGAAGGTCTATTGGGTTGTTCTTTCCGAAAGTAGTTCGGACGTGTTTTTTGGTATTACCGTTTTGGTAAAAATGTGGTTTTTGTTTTTGGATATAAATGTGCCGTTAATTTGGACAACGGACATATGCCTATTTCATAAAGCCTGTAAGCACAAAACGTGTTAAGCACAAGGAAGTATTGCTTAATAGAAAAAGGTTACCGGCCATGATAACATTAAGCTTACATTGTTGTGAATGGTGTTTTCCAACAAATGCATTTGTCAAGCAGTATTTTCTGCTTAGAAGCTTTATGAAACTGGGCCCCGATGACCACTGGCCAAACGGAACTGAAACCTTCGTGTTCAGAGACCCATATAACGTTACAATAACTCATTAATGAGTTCCTTTCGTTGGCTCATCAACTTGGCCATCTTTTAATGAGCATTTTCCAAAGCTGATATCCGAACTTGTATTTTATAACTCCTGCCTTCCCAAAGAAGTTATGGCGTTCTGTTCGTAAACAGAACGAGATTGTGACTACATCCACTTGACTTACATATTGGTTCACAGACAACATTTAATGAGTTTTTTGTGCACATATTTGACTGATTTTAATGAGTTTTTTTTTTTTCCAAAGTTGATGCCGTTGGTTTTCAGTTACACAATTAGAAGTCTTAATTAGGACTATGACTATTCCTTGGTTTTAAACCTGTTCTATCCTGCCCGTGTACTTATAACGGATCTCAAATTAATTGGAATGCCACAGTTGGCCTTTGTCAGTTATTTTGAAAACGTGCGTTTTGGTCTTACGGGGTTTAACCATTAGAGTCCATTTGAGTCCATGAATGACGTCATGTGTGTGTTTGTGTTTCTCGCAATGAGACGAGTCTACGGATCCTTTCGAAACTGCGGCCTTGGCTCTCGGGCTAAGCCTCCATCAGTTGGTTTACAAACGTGCGCTCTGTGTATCATGGATTCAAGCTGACGGAAGCCCGAGTCCGAGCACAAACTGTGGCTCGAAAGGACCCTGTGTACATGTTAGTGATTATACTAAACATTGTGTGTCATATATAACTTTCATCGTTCAGGGGAGAACATTATTCCTATAAATAGACACACCCAATCAGGATAATTGTTTTATTTATATTTATTTGTGTAATGGTATTACTATTATTATAGTTTATATTATTGTAAATTGATTCGATTTGGCATATCGATATAAGAAACTAATTTGCTGTGGGACATTTATAATAAAAAGAAGTATTTTTTCAGACTGTGTTTGTTACATCTTTTTAACCCATCTTACAAAATTGGGTTACCACTTGATATTTAAAAGAAAGATGTTAAATGAAACAAAAGGACAAAAATATTAGTTTTTCGATCCAATGTTTTCCGAAGACAACGATAACCACTCGTACAAAAGACTCATTTTTTGCAGCCACCTTTGCTAGGGCAAAGAACCTGATGAAACTGTGATTCTCAAAGTTTCAGGACATTTTTTCAAAAGACTTTCACTTTAGAAAATGACCGAAATGAGTGACGTAGCTTGAAGCACCAAATCAACCCTCTCTCCCGTACGTGTGTCAATCACCGTGAACTGAAGAGCCAGCCTGCCGTGTGGAATGAATTATCTACCCTATGGTTATCATCGATGGATCTGCTGATTGCATCTGTAGTCCTCGTAGATTATTATGAGCAATGTCTGTGGAGTTCAAGGTCCGACTCGCATAGCTAACTCGGCTAGTGGGCACGCTCGCGCTTTCCGTCGGCAGGCTGGGATCACGATCGGCATGGAGGTGGGAGGACAAAGTCATTTCAAATTTTTCACTTTTGTAAATGTCAAAACAATCAGCGGTTTGAAAAAAATACGAAACTTCAAGAACGATTTAATTTTAAATAGATGATAAACTTGCATTTGGGAAACGAAATATTCATTTTTGGTTTTACCCATATACACCGATGCGTTAGCGCTGTATAGGTTCCCCGAGTTCTGTGGTAAAAATCACCGGCATATTACTCGGGTTGGATGCGAACCCACGACATTTGAGATAATATGAAAACTATCTCCTTTTAAAACACATTTTGTGAAATCAGCATGAAAGTGGGAGGGGAAAGTCATTTCCAAATTTCCTTTTTTTTTTTTTGCCAAAACAATCTCGGTTAAAAAAATATGAAACTTCAAGAACGATCTTATTTTGGAAACACATTTACGAAATTTGGATGTCCAAAGTCGTTTGAATGTCCTCACAATATTTGTGTAGTAGTAGGATGATCTATTCTTTTTAGGTTATTTTGTATTTCTATATTTCCTATGGCAAGGACAACTTTCGTGTTCAGTATTATGAGCTAGCCAAGAATTATTTGGGTTGAGAGTATAATAACGTCTGTACCAATGCGTAAAAACAGAGAATATTTTCGTAGTTTATTATAAAGGCATTTTATCCGTGATCAAAGTTGATCTTGTGCGTCCTTTTTCACATTGGCCTTTCATCTGTTTTTCTTGTTGGTGGTAATCAATTTTCTGTTTTTATGCAATTGTTTTCTGCGGTTGTCTTGTTTAATTTTCCCGAGCAAACTTTGTAATTGTTGTGTGATTTTCACATTGGCTCTTCATCTGTATTTCTTGTTAGTGGTCAATTATACTTCTGTCTTTCCCTTAATGCATCAAATAACAGAAAACATGTTCGTATTGTTTACTTATTAGGCGCAAGTTTTTCGCGGTTTTTGTGTTAGTTATCCCCGAGCACACTGTGAAACTTCTGTCTTGATTTCACATTGGGTTTTCATCTATAGTTCTTATTGCTTTATTTTCGATTATTGCAGCCACTAACAATGTCTGCCAAATTCTTGTGTGGAGTGATTTTGGTATGTACATTAATAATAAAACAACATAAATGCGTTTAGAGACTTTTTGCACCGGGTGCTTTACAAATGTCTTTATTATATACTCTTATACTATATAACAAAATTAAAACGCAAGCTAAATTTGAAATTGTATCGAAAATTGCCACCAGTTCCACGGAAACAGTAGTTTTATGAGTTTTTTTTCTTCGCGGAAAGCCACAGACCGGGCTGAAACACCTGAGGGCTTACTGGGGAACACGTCCGTCCTTCCACCCGCTGTGAGTCTCAAACTCACGGCCAGAAGAGAAGAAGAAAAACTTAGGATCGTGATCTCAGTCTCCGGGCTGACAAGAAGAAAACAACATCCTTGAGAATAATCTAGTATATCTCAGGATGTCTTCTCTCTTAAAGGCACTGGGCACATTTGGTAATTATTGTCTAAGACCAGTCTTCTAACTAATTGGTGTATCCCAACATATGCGTAAAATAACAAACCTGTGAGAATGGGAACTCAATTGGTTGTCGAAGTTGCGAGATAATAACATGGAAGAAATAAACACCCTTGTCGCACAAGTTGTGTGCTTTCAGATGCTTGAACTTGAGACCTCAGCTGAGGTCTCGAAACCAATTCAATAATTTTTATTTGAGTGAGAAATTACTTCTTTTTCAAACACTTCGTTTCTTCAGAGGGAGCCGTTTCACAATGTTTTATACCATCAACCTCTCCCAATTACTCGTTACCAAGTAAGTTTTGATGCGAACAATTATTTTGAGTAATTACCAATAGTGTTCAGTGCCTTTAATTCCGATTTCGACGGTAACTAATCAAAAACTCTCGTCCAGGGTTGATCCGTTAATTATCAGAAACTATTTTTTGAATAATTGCCAAAACAACAGACGGTGGGTGGATCCCGTATAGTTTTGAAGAGGACACATCAATGATAAACTGAAATCAAAAGTTCAGAATTGTTGACGGTGGGTCAATATTATTAAGTAATTATATCACCCAAGCTAGTATTTTCCCCCCTGAAAATTAGCAATATAGAATTAGAGACCGGGCACTTTAAGCTGAGGGCTAAATTCAGACAGACAACTGATTTCGGCTGTCGACCCAAATCAATTGCCACCCGGGGTACTTTGCTTCATACTCCTGGGGGCTGCAGTAGGGTTATCGCCTTCACAGTCCGTAAGGATGTTGGCATGGGTGTCATCCACTTAGGAGCTTGGCTGGTAGAGCAGAATGCAATACTTTCCCAACTGCCACCGGGGCACGTTGCTTGACTCCTTGGGCTGAAATAGGGTTACCCCCTTTATACCGTCCGTATTAAGGATGATGGCATATTGGAGCTTGGCTGGCAGAGCATGATGCACTACTTTCCCAACTGCCATCAGAGGCACGTTGCTTGACTCCTTGGGCTGAAATAGGGTTACCCCCTTTATACCGTCCGTATTAAGGATGATGGCATATTGGAGCTGGGCTGGCAGAGCATGATGCACTACTTTCCCAACTGCCATCAGAGGCACGTTGCTTGACTCCTTGGGCTGAAATAGGGTTACCCCCTTTATACCGTCCGTATTAAGGATGATGGCATATTGGAGCTTGGCTGGCAGAGCATGATGCACTACTTTCCCAACTGCCATCAGAGGCACGTTGCTTGACCCCTTGTGCTGAAACATAATGGTTAAACCACTCACTGACCGTAATGAGGTAGGCATGGGTATCGTCCATGGTTGGTAGAGTATGTTGCACTTGCTTCCCAACTTGGGTTAGTTTAAGCTTATTGTTTGCTTGAAGTTTGATACTTCATCTGTAGTTAATCTGCTGTCGATTTTATATACTATGGATGCTGGCAGAATTCTGTTCTGCCCTTCATCACCAGATAACTGTCCCATGATTGACACCCCTCTAGGACGAGTGGTATGGTCCAGCTTAGGACATCATGGCATATGAGCTGATCGGTTTGTACGATGTGGTTAAGACAATGGAATTAATTGTTAAAACATCTATGACGACGGCCCTCACTGCTGGGTTTTAAATAAAACATAATTTTAATGATATATTTTTAGCGAGCGATTTTAGTCTGTCCATGTCGTCTGTATCGACGTCTACAATTCAAAACCTTGACGACCTATTTTTCTCGAAAAATTTCGCCATCTTTTGAACGTTTGTCCTCGTAACCGGCCATAGCTCTTTTTACTCTTATTTTCCCCCCGTTTCTATGGCATCGGAGGCTAAGAAAAATTGGAAAATGAACAGCTAATGGAATGTTGATGCTGGCAAAATTCACCTGGAAATTTGTTAAAAAACACAACGTCATCTTCTAATAGCGACTTGCAAAAAAGTGATCGCATAGTCCTATGTCATAATCAGTTCTTTGTCTGGAATGTTCCCTGGTGGCAGGACCGAGTTAGTTTAAATTTAAATAAATGCAGATCCACATAATGTGTTTCCCCTTTTCAAGATATAGGATACTCATGGAGGTAGAAATACCTCCATGGGATAACAACGTTAATTTTGTACACTTTAAAAAATAACGTTGGCCAACTTGGTGAGAAGCATTGATTTATTATCAAGACTATTTCGAGAAAAGGATTCTGTTAGAAGTAAATATGGTTTGGCTAATTTGTCATTAAACAATATTGTGGTCAATAATAATTATGAATCGTTTCTCAGATTTCAAGGGCTGGGCCCAATTTCATAGAGCTGCTAAGCACAAAAACTTGTTAAGCATGAAATTTCTGTTATAATAAAAACAAGATGACCATCAAAATTTCCACGTGATTTTCAGTATAAACATACAACGGCTAAATACCAGTAACAAGCAATATGCAACAAATGGAAATTTGGTTGGTAATCCTGTTTTTATCAAGGAAGAAATTTCATGATTAGCAAATTTTTATGCTTAGCAGCGCTATGAAATTGGGCCCTGTCACTTCGCTATATTGTAGACAGATTCATGTGAACACACTGTGACAGTTTTTTCTTTCTTCTTCTTAGCAAGTTGACGCTGTATTCAGCTGATACTTTCACGTGTGACATTTTACTTTGTCTTTCTTTACAATGTCGCTAATAAATCAACATTACGTAGACAAAAAAACAACAACAACTTGACCCGTCATTGAGGCCGTAAGTGTGAGCAGACATGTTACAAATAAAGAGTTTCCCTTTAATTAAAATAAAGAACCTGTGCACTGTAACTCCACAATGATTGGCCAGATCGCGTGTGACACTCTGGCGCCTAGGCTATTCATCAGATAACACAGAGTTACGTAACATCTTGTAGCCCTCAATCGTGATTGGTCAGTGGTCAATCCAACATGGCGGTGGGAATTACTGACTGACCAATCAGAGGATGAGTAACTGATTGAATCAGTCTGGAAAGTCAATCCCAAGGGGGTTGCTCATGCGTCCAGCCCCCTATTTATCTCCTACAAACCTTGAAACGATTATTGTCTGCAGAGTGTGGTATAAGAAGTTCCGACAGTCAATCTAATCCAAGTGATTTCCCGCCAAAAGTGATTTCCCGCCAAAAGAGCTTAAATGCACTGGACACGTTTGGTAATTGTCAAAGACCAGTATTTCTCACTTGGTGTAACCCAACATAATGCATAGCATAGCAAACCTGTGAAAATTTGGACTCAATTGGTCATCGAATTTGAAAGAGAATGGTGAAAGAAAAAAACCACCCTTGTTGCATTACTTTGTGTGCTTCCTTCAGATATGCATAATACAAATGCTTCAGCTGAAGTCTTTTATAATTTGCGTGATAAATTACCCATGTCTCTCAAAAACTACATTTCTACAGAGGGAGCCGTTTCTCACAGTGTTTTTGATTATTTACAGGTTTCCATTGCTCATTACCAACTAAGTTGTTACTAACAATTATTTTGAGTAATTACCAATAGTATTCAGTGCCTTTAAACAATAAACGACACCCATATACTCTCCGTTGTCTCATTTTCTTGCCATCCTTTCCCCGCCTTTTTTTTATTGAGATACGCGCGGTACAGTTTTCCCGCGCTCTGTGCAAGTTAATACGCCGATTATTGAATCAGATGTTTTTGGCGGGCTTCCTTCAGGACTGATTTGTCACCGTGCCGTTTTTTCCCGCCCGCACATTTTTTTTTTATTGAATTCAGTCGGAGCTGTTCTGCAACGCACCTGTTCAAATTATCGGCCAGCTGGGTGTTAAACAAAAAATCGAGGGAGAGAAAAAATGTGCGCAACCGTACACCTTGTTAGACGAGAAGTCATCTTAATATAACCCATCAAATGTAGTCATGCATCTGAAATAAATCCCATATTCTGGGCTCAATTTCATGGTTCTGCTCTCTGCCGAATTCTGAGTTTACCATCACCATGATACTTCGCTTACTGAATTTCTGCGCTAGCTGCGTTAGCGAAGAATGCCCAACAACGTTATACGAACTCGAGCGAATAACTTCCTGCTAACCTGTGGAATACGCTTGACGTAAGCGCGGAATTATCTACTCCCGTAAGCGGCGATTATTGCTTACGGTAAAGCAGGGCCATGACATTGGGCCCCGATCATATGAACGCGTAAAAACATCTGCAGCTGCCTCGCGGCCGCCACACAACAGTTAAAGATTCATTACATTCACCTAGAGATTTCAAAATGGTGGACGAACTCTTTGCTAGAACCATAGTCTAATTTCAAGCCGAAACTGGAACCAAAGCCTGTACCCCAAGCCTTCTGTCATGATCAACTTGCTCAATGCCATTAGAGTCATAAAGACTGAATGCCATATGCACTGTAAATGTAAAAGGTACTTTGACAATGGAATGTAAACATTCCCCAAATGTTTGGAAAAACATGAGATATGAGTTGTGCTAGGCAGCTGTAATTGGGCCTAGATTTGTTAAGTGTTAAAATATAATTGTCTGTTTTTTTCTTTCGCAGTTATCAGATGAAGACATCGAGCGTATTATGACCGGTGAGGAGTACGAACGGGAAGACATGCTCGCCGGTCGAGTCCCAGGCGATCAGACCAGCCCGACCCGGAGCGACGGCATCTCGGACCAGTTCTCTCCGACCTCCATGGGCAGCAACAACTTCTCACCCGAAGCAGCTGAAAGGTTCACCTTCAACGTGGACGGCCTCCGCGACCACTACATCAGGCCCCGGAAGAATCGCCGGTCCAGCTCTCAGAGCTCCGGTAGCTCCGCGATTCCGACCCTCACCATGCTGCCTGAGATCGAGGTCCTGATCATTGCCGAGCCGGAGGAGACACTAGTCATGCCTTGCAGCATCTCCAAAGACCAACCAGCTGGCTACAATGAGATCTTTGAGCTGCTGTGCATGCTGATGGATAGCCTGATCCACCACCAGGTCCAGTGGGTCAAAAGGCTTCCCTTCGCCAGGAGGCTTCCCGTGCGTGATGTCACGACATTGCTCAGCAGCTGCTGGTGTGAGACCATCCTCCTAGCGGCCTTGCACAGCCAACCACCGGCTATCTTCAGTGAGCTTGGCGCCATCTTGAGCAACTACATCCCGAGTGAGGATGAGCTTCGGAGATTCGGGCAGACGGGCCTGGAGATCATTGACAAGACCACAGCTATGGTGAACAAGTATCAGATGCTGCGAGTGAGCGTCCAGGAGTACCTCTGCATCAAGACCATTAACTTCTTGGATCCAAGTAAGTTCAAATTTGAATCATCCACAAATGCCAAACAATCACCATTTTCATCCGGCCCACAATATCACTGTTACTGGTTACGGGACATGCTATGCTAAATGAAGCCATCTTTCCATTGCCATTCACTGTTACGGGTTACGAGAGAGGCTAATGATGTTGCCACTCATTATCACATTGCACATTCCACCGCTCAAATCATATTGCTGTTATTGCAGGCCCTAAAACAAACCAACATCTTTACTTGGGATATGCTTACCAAGCCACCTATCCGCCATATTGCCACTCCCTATCACATTGCAGAAGAATTCATCTTGCTATAATCGCAGTCCCTAAAAAGAGCCACCAGCTAACATTCATTCACACACAATCCATGCTCATTGTTGACACATTTCTGTTTTAAATTAATGCACAAAATGTTTTTGTTTTTTTTCTTTCCCCGTTATTAATACGTCACCTGTCCTGTCATCCCCGTTCCCATAGACGCTGGCGATCTGGTCGAACCCGCTATGGTTGAAGAGCTCAGTCAGCAGCATTACTACGTCCTACACGACCACGTTCAGCTCAACAACAACGCCGCCACCGACCGATTTCGCGCCCTTCTTCTTCTGCTGCCCGACGTTCGATTTTTGGCGCGAAAAATCCGAGATGTGTCGTTCGATAACGCGCCGTTATTGTTTAAGGCCATCATGCACACATGCTGTGCAAAGAAACCAGGTCTCATGACCCCAACGGTAACCCCTGTGGCGATCCCAACGGCGAACCTTGACCAGGGAAGTTCTGACTAATATCTTCGGTTCAAAGGTCAGAGGATACCAGGGAGATGTTTTTACCTTTGCTAGTAATATTTGTTTATTTTTAAGATTCCGGGTTCTTCTTTAAGAAAGCATTTCCTTTTTTAATCGTTTTGAATGTATGACAGCGAAGTGTCAAATCAAAATAGAGACACTGCTTGGCCCATGTGACTATGAATTATTCATAAGCGTGTCTGAATTATGTTAATTTACTTCATTATTTTGCTCGATGTATTCACCGACGGATGTTTCTGAATATTTAGTTGTTTAAAACATAATCATAATCAAAATATGCTCCAGGTATTGTTTAGAAATACTAACCTCCAGATTTGTTTATTTTTTTTAAATAAAAAAAAAATGTAAAAATATTAATAACCCCCCCAAACTTTCAGTGTCTTTTCTATAAAGAGGTGTGAACCAAAAATGCCTGCGCTTTAAGTGCGAACGGATCGTTTAACGATTCGGAATAGTCTTTATATTTAACACACAAAATTAATGTTATAGAGTTAGCTCCTATTTCAGATATCGATTAATTAGAGTAAATATAAATTCTGTTTTGTATGAAAGGATCTTGCACAATTTGGTTTAGTTTTAAGGATTGAGAGAATAGTGGCATTAACTTGTTAACTGGTTGGGCCCTTTGAAATCTAAGTGGTACATGATAAGCAACCGCGCCAACAAGGGTTGCCATTTTGTTGGTATTCCGTGATTTTATGTGTGATTCTTGTTCTAAATATTACAATTGTTCGAAATGAATTTACGTCTTGTCCATGCTGATAGCAAGGCAAGCGTGAACTGACGCTGATTCCACAATAGCATAAATCACGTCAATTCCACCCCCGCTCTACACCAATGAACTTTACAACCATCAGTAAATCAAAAATGAATTCGATTCATTCTTATCGGTACGGTCCCGGTTCTCAAACGAACAACTCAACAATTATTTACTTACCCCCCCCCCCCTCCCCCAAACCGCCAAAGAACACTTGTAACTTGTATAACATCATTGAAATGATACCATGTCTTGAATTTATTTTTTTTTTAAAGGTGCCCAGCAATTACAATCTGGAAAGGGGCATTACTTCTTTGGGAACATTTTAATTTGTACTGGAAATTTGATTGGTGAAAAGGACAGGGCACTACGGCGATTACCGTGGGTGCTGTGGCTTACTTCCAGGTCTGGGATATGATCAAATTGAGAAGCATTTTTTTTTTTTTTTTTTTGTATATCCGAGGAAAGCAGTTTGCATGTAAAGGCAGTGAACACTTTTGGTAATTGCTCAAAATTATTTATAGCACAGAACCTTACTTGATAACGAGTAATGGGGAGAGATTGATAGTATAAAACAGTGTGAAAAAGCGGCTCCCTCTGAAGTAACGTAGTTTTCGAGAGAGAAAGTAATTTTCCACGAATTTGATTTCGAGAACTCAGATTTAGAATTTGAGGTCTCGAAATCAAGCATCTGAAAGCACACAACCTCGTGTGACACGGGTGTTTTTTTCTTTCATTAATATCTCGCAACGTCGACGACCGATTGAGCTCAAATTTTCACAGATTTGTTATTTTATGCACATGTTTAGATACACGAAGTGAGATTTGAGTTAAGTGTTGTGTCGACGTTTCGTGTAAAGTATTTCTATAACTATCAATTAGCAGCTAAGCTTTCTTGTCCAGATGTCAGAGTGGTGTTGATATCATTGGTCCCTTTTAGAAACCACGGCTTCGTCTTTGTATTCGGCTCGGGCTAGCTAGCTTGGTCCCGCGGTCGTTTTTAAGATGTTGCGCGTGCTTGTCGTACGCGCTCAGGGCTTCAGACGAGAGGACGGAGCCTGAAGCCGAATACAAAGACGAAGCCGTGGTTTCGAAAATAGCCATTGTTGTGTCGATGATGAAGGAATGAATATATAAATTATTGAATACTGGCTTGATATACCAAAGTATATTTACAAACAGATATAAAGAGCAAACTATTACAAAATTAGTATTATTGTTGTTTTCCTTGTTTAATAATAACATATGCAGCTTTGACTTAAATGATTGCTAAATATCTGATCCAACTATAGACTGTGCAAATCTCACGCGTATTGACGTAGAAACAACTCGTACGAAGACTAGTTTTCCATGACGTCAGAACTCTCTTGTTGTAATAATAACACACACAATTAACATTGAAACCAAATTATAAAACTTGGGACAAGAAATCCCGTTTGCCAATCAGGCCAAACTTTGAGTGACCAATGACAACAAGCACGTCAGTTTGGCAAAATATATCAATTGTTGTTGACAACAAAACCTGGAAACGGCGGACACTACTCTCTAGTTTCTTAATTTTTTTTTTTTAAAGATCCATTTTACCTTCATTTCTTAGCCACGACTTCATATGATACCTTCCTGACGTTAGACTATAGCAGTTAAATGAAACGGAATCGTGCACACGTAAAACTCAACAAAGTTGGAACAAAATTGGTACCAATTGGTAATATAAGTTCGAATACGCGCCAGACTTGCACAAGTCTATTATTGTATAAGACCAAACAGTATTTTCGAATCTGTAAACATTGTGCACAAATATGACACTTGTCAATTATAGGCCACTTTGTTTCTACTTTTGATTTTCTTTAGTTCTAAAATATAATAGTAGTTTGTTTTTCTTTGAAAATACGTGTTTAGGGTATAATGGATTCGTTTCGTAGGTTTTCACCTTTCGCGCGTGATTTCGTGACAAAATTCTCAAACTTTGTTCATAAAACAGCCGTTGAAAATATCGAAAAAAGCAACAAACAAATCAAAATGTGGTTATTCATACTTCTGAATTCAGACATACCAAAAATCTGTTTCTTTTGTTTTTTTGAAAATTGTTTCAATTCTGTTTCTTATTTTAATCGAGTAAAAAACATAACCTTGATTTTGCAGGCTTTTTGGTTCCCATGGAAAAAATTAGAAGTAGTTCTGCCCGACGAAAATAGCCGATAAATTTTTGTCAAAGTACTCTCTATGTTTTCTTTTTTTCTGTATTTTAGCAACAAAAATTAATTGAAAATTGATAGACCACTGTCAGCTGATATGATACCAAATCTTAAAAAAAAAAAATATAAAAAAAAGTTTTCCTGGCCAATTTTACAACTAATTCAATTTCGTCAATTTAAGGAGTAATTCAATTTCGACAGTTTAGCATTCACTGCTCAAATGAGATCGCTGAAAATTAATCCGGTCGGAGAGATCTACGATTTTGTAAACACCTGCAACAAGAAGCTGGTAAACCAATTTCACAAACAAAATTCAGTAGAAATTCAAAATTTGCTATATCAAAGAAACATATTTCCATTCAAATGAATTCGGGAGACAGGCTTGAAATTAAATTTAAAAGGAAATCGAATTTAGTTTTACTGAAACCGGCTGTGAACACCTGTTCTAAGCAATGAACTCAATGCATACTCACGTCATTTCCTTTCTTAAACTTAAACAAAAAATCCGAGCGGCAACCTAAACCATGACATCCTTAAGACAGAGTTGTGATTACTTTTTTTTTTTCTCCTTTTTTTTTTTGAGAAAACTTTGTTCAATCCGTCCGAGATCACAGGGCTCGCTAAGCGCTGTACTCTGTGGTAAGCAGAGTCATTGAATTGGATCTTGGTGGAGCTATAAACACTCGGCAGCCATTTTGTGTTTTCTACAGTAATGCCAAAACAAATTAAGACCAGAATCAGTGGATGGGGGCTCGGTAAGCGCGGTATTTTGCGGTATAAGCAGAGCTATTGAATTGGACCTTGGTGGAGCTTTAAACACTCGACAGCCATTTTGTTTTTCCTTAACTATAGTTATGCCAAAACAGATAAAGGCCAGAGTCGTTGGGTGATGGATGTTAAATGCAATCAGGGAGTGTAATATAGATGCCCAAGGTACGGCTACAGCCTTCTCCAAAAGAACAATACCAAATAAAACCATGATAAATTAGTTTTTTTTCTTTGGCGTCAAAATGCTCATGTAGAACCCTAATGGCTTTACGCGCCAGTTGGGAACACGTGAGGTTCGGACTGCGTGGCGTGCTCCCTCTTTCAAATTAATGCCGTTTGAATAGTGGGAATAATTAAAATACCAATAACACACGCATTGTGACTACTCAATTGTGACTCTCTGAGCTTAAGACAAGAGTTTCAGTCAAATTAAAGGGTGACTGTACTGTTATTTTGTAATTTAGCTTCGTTTTATTGTGGGATTTGGTTGACTGATATGAAGATAAACTGCTTTTTGGGAGCCTTAAAGGTGTGTGTGCTTTCGATAATTTGTTTGTGGTAAAAAATTACTTTTCAAACTTCAGGATGTTAATAAATGATTTACGACATTCCGACACTATTAATTTTAAAGATAATACTCTGCTTTCATTATTTGGAGCTTTTCATAATAATAATAATATGCCTGGTGAATAATGAATTTTATATAATATTGTTAATTTCCTTTTTTTAATAAGATGAATACTTAATTGTAGATGTAGTAGAGTTTACTTTATAAAGATGATTCGAGAGTTAAGAATAATGTATTTTGTCTATGCACAGTGGAATATACCAAAGTACATTACGCACATTGTTTCGTGTGCTTTGTTGCAGCTGATGAAGTATAGAAGGGAAGAAATGCAATGTTGAAGATGCAGTAATCGATTCTCTGAATCGAATACATTTATAAGAAAAACCAAAAATCGAATACTAATACTCGATATTGTATACCTTGTATAATTAGGCCTAAATGATTTGTGTTTTAACATAGAGCTTTGCGTGTAAGCTCCTTGGTTTTAATGGCTTGATAATGTGTGTATTTGGATCGTTGCCGTGGATCGCTCGAGTTGTTATTTGAAAAGCGTTTGTAACCGTTTGTTGCAAAATCCATTATGGTTTGAAAGATGTTCTGAAAGTAGAATATAATCATCCACACAAATATGCCACGAAATTGCATGGTTTTCCTTAGACGGCGTGAATTAACATGGCACGCCATTTTGTGGAGTCAAGTTTTTGACTCCATAAAATGGCCGACCGTGTTATTTCGCATTGTGAAAAGGAAAAATCATGTAATTTCGAGGCATATTTGTGAGGATCATTACTACATTTAAAACATCTTTCGAACCATATTGATTTCATAACAAACGTTTTCAAACACTTTTCATAGACCAACTCGAGCGATCCAAGGCAATGTGTTCCTTTTTAAAGTCGAGTTCGATTTCATGCAAAGTTTGAGACATGGAAGTGCCGTAGGGTTTGATTTTGTCTTGCAGCTGTGGCCCCAAGTTAAATGGTACCCAGACGACACTGGCGTCATTATAATGCTTTATATCTCATAATTTGTAAAATTCTAATCCGATAATAATTGTTAGTTAGGCGCCTGTTATGCTAACATGGGAGCTATTACGTAACCTTCGTCTAAAAGAGGAAGAAGACAAATGCAAACTAGAACCTAGATGATAACTGCATCATTATTACTATTTTTTATTATTAGCATGTATAAACCATTAAATAGTGTCTGTTTACCAGACTACTGTTACGTCATCATTAGATGTATTGTTGTACACATGATAGCAATATTGAAGTGAATTGTTTTATTCATCAGGTATAGTGTATGAGGCCTCATAGTACGATATAGCTGCTGAATTAAGCAAAACAAAACACAAAACAATCAATTAATACTTTGTTACTGTTCTGTTACTAACGATGGAATGGAACAGTAACACAAAGGCGGGCAAGAACAACTTGTTAAATCAGATGAAAATACACTATTTCTAAAACGGTCAGGGTTAATAGAAGTGAACCTCATCACTGTGACCGGAAAAACCTTATAATCCAATTTCAAAATGGGAAACGGGACCTAAAAATAAAATGGATAGGAAACGCACACACAAAAACACAATAATGTCAGGTGGCCCAAACGTTTTGGCCGGTCCATTTTCGTCAATTTTTGTTCGATCCCTCGCAAGAAATCGAGCAATAAACAAGAGGGAGAGATAAGAGGTTGAACTTTCACAGTTGGAGGACAACCATGACGTTAAACAAAAATTACAGTAAGGGATACCAAGAAAAAATGCACACCAAAATGAAATGAATTAACGGAAAGTATTGGTCTTTTGAGGGAGAACACACACGAATGATCATTGACGCCTATTTTGGGGTTTTATTCATTTAGTTGGATTCGAAACTTTGCATGGTTGGAGTATAATTATGAATGAGGTTTGCGATAGCACCGTTCGAAATGTCCTTTGAGTAGTGTTGGTTTTGGAAAGAATCGGTTGGTGACAACTCGACGTTTCAATCAGTAGCTCTGATTTTCTTCAGGAGAATGCTTGACTTTGTTGTTAGATGCTGCTTAAAGTACTGCTTAAGTATTGTACTAAAGCATTCTCTTGAAGACGGTCAGAGCATACTGATCGAAACGTTGAGTTGCCCACACCAGTTCTTCCCAGAACCAAATCACATCTTGTTACCGCAAACCTCGCCTAAAATCCATTATCTCCATTGTGGCGCAGAAGCATTTTGCTTTATGTGTCATAGTTTAGATATAATTTTTTAAATATTTTTCTTTTATTCAAAATTTGTTTTTAGCTGTAAGCAAAAGTCACCACAATTTTGGCAGCTGATAATTATTTTAGATGATATTAATTGCACTAACAAAAAGAATGTGTGATAAGATGTAGTTCCTACTATATATATACGAAGGAAACTTAGAGATAGTTTTTTGGTGTAGTTTGTAGTATTGCACGGTAGTTTTGTAAGTTTATAAAGGCTTTGGTCTATGTGTCTATCAGGGAACATTCTATACAGAATGGAATGGCAATTTAATTTACAACAATCTACCTCTATTGATGTTCTTCTATTAATGCGTAGTTGTCGATTACTAGAAAATTGGATTCGAAAATGCGTTAACCGATTATGTATAATCGATATACATGAGTGCGTAGTTTTAATATGTTGTGGAATCGATTCTTTTCAAGTACCGAATAATCGGCGGCCCTCGTGCTGTTTAGTATCGACACTTCTTTCCTTGACACCTGTTGTTTTTGTCTTTCGAAAAGTAGATAATATCCATCTAAATTATGACATAGATTTTTCTTAATCATTGATGGCATTTTTGTCAACATTTTCTGTACTGTGTGTTTAATTGTAATTTTTAAATTTGTAAAGGGAATAAAACAGCAAACTCACACTCAGTTGAAGGTGGAATTGTTTGCGTTTAAACTAACATTACGTATTTTGTTGTCATGTCACATGAAGAAGAGGGGAAACAACACATTGCGAAAAGGGTTTCATGTAAAAGAAAGGTATCATCATTAGCTGTTGATAATGAAGGCTTACACAATCAAAATGTTTATAAGTGTTCGATTTGCAGTCAAAGTGATCAACGGCCAAACCAACAAGCCATTGTTGAAGAGTTAAAGGCATGGACACAAAATGATCTTTTAAGCATCACAACTTACTTGGTAATGAGCAATGGAGAGCTGTTGATGGTATAAAACATTTTAAGAAGTAATTTCTCACTAAAATAATTGACTGGATCTCGAGACCTCAGATGAGGCCTCGAAATCACTACAAGCCAAAGAAGAAGAAAAAAAACCACCATATCAAAAAAACAAACTCAGAAAAATCAACAAAATTTAATTGTTTTAAAAAGTCAAGTCACCCTGTCCGTTGTGGATCACTTGACGTTTAATTATGTGACACACTCTACGTGTAATGATGATGATTTATAATATTTGTTGACAGTATGCATGTGTATTTTAACAACCAATAAAAAGTAATTTCGCTGAGAGTGAAAGTCAATTATTTTAGTTTGTTATTTATTTCAATTGTTCTGAGGTCGCGTGGTTGGCCTTGGTCAATACCTGCCGGGTTTCGAAGGTGATCTCAATTTAATGTCATATATTTGTTTTACATGCCTCGGGTGTCATTGGATTGCAGCTGAGTTCTGGCGTTTTGTTTTGTTTTGTTTTTTGTTTGTTTTTGTTTTTTTCTTGGGGGGGGGGACCACAGTCGACAAAAAGAAGGAGCCCTGTTCTTATTTCATCCGTTTAAAAGTCGGAAACCTGACGTTAGAAAGAGACCTCTAACTTTCGACCTGTTTCTTTGGGATGACTATTATTAGTCTAATGTTGACTTTCAACTTATCAAATTTAACTTTGACAAGAATTTGCCGCCATTAGATTAAAAAAAATCCAGGCATTTCCACCGAGAGCTTTTCTACAATACATAAGCTCTAACTTATTCATTTTTCATACCTATTTGAATAAAATACCTTCAAATAAAAGTAATGCATTATGTAAAACTAAATTTGTCTTGAATGCGTATCATAATCGAGTACTCTAAACACAGCTCAATTATTCAACAACCCTAAACCCGTTGATCGATGATCCATATAATAAAAACTTTTTTCGTCACCAGAAGGCCGGCTGAATTGTTTAAAGGCACTGGGCACGTTTATCAAAGACCAGTCTTCTCGCTTGGTATATCCCAACATATGCATCAAATAACAAACCTGTGAACATTTTGGCTCAATCGGTCATCGAAGTTGCAAGAGAATAATGAAAGAAAAACCAACCTTGGTGTTATAAAAGGTTTGCGGTTACACCATATAATGACTATCTCTAATGAGTTGGGGTGAAAAGAACCGTTGGTTTTAACTCGACGTTTGTTGTGCTTTAGTATTTCATTATTTGAGTGAGAAATTACTTCTCAAAAACTACCGTTACTTCAGAGGGAGCTATTTCTCACAATGTTTTATGCTATCAACAGCTCTCCATTGCTCGTTACTAGGTACATTTATTATGCTAAACAATCATTTTAAGTAATTACCAATAGTGTTCAGTGCCTTTAACAGAGATGCTATTGTACTTTTATAGGTTGAGAATTAATATTTAATGGTTTGAATAATTTTTCATGAAAAGTGCACATTTGGCATAAGTGCTGGATTAGGGGTTAATCCATACCCACCTGAGACGCGAGGGGCGCTCGGGCTAAAAGTTCGATCATGGTTTCTGTATGTTTAGCGTTGGAAGGGTATCCTATATGAAAATCTACATGAAGGCCAGTCTGCTGGGAAACATTTGGTGAATATTTTCATTCATATTATAGTATCACATTGAGGAATAATTTAGATTGTTAAAACTATCAACATTTAGTTTAAACCATTTTGTATCCAAAACCTTTTTTTTTTTCGTGTCTCGCTGGATACTTAATTCAATAGCATTGTTTGTGTTTTATTAATGTTTTTATTTTGAATATCCGACAATAAGAATATCTTGACCAGGAAGGGTCAAGGCAACACAAATTTTTTTTTAAAATCGCACCAACAAGATGTGTCTTCCATAAGATAGATACTAGATAGATAAAATGATTTATTAAAAAATTGTTCTCGCAGCACAAAGGATGAATTACAACAATTTTACATAAATTTAAAATTTGAAATAAAATAGAAGGCAAATTGGTAGTAAAACAAAACAAAAATATGTAAAATAGTTAAGCCACTCCCCTTAATTTACACATTGAAAATTGCACATTGAAATTGAATTACTTTTACTTAAAAATGGTGTGACAATACAACAAAACAACAGACAAGAATTGAAAATGCTATAATCAAGAAAAACAAGTAAAATACCAATTAAAATCTGAACGTCAATAAGCCCCTTGTCATCAAAATTGTAAAGAAATATAATCAAATATAATAATGTTAAATGTAACCAATTATTAAACAATATTTTTTTATGATGTTGATTAAAAAAAGCAACACCACCAAAACAAACGAACAATCTTTGTTGCAGTATTGTGTGTGTATTCCTTTGTTCAAGCGTTTTCCTCAACGCTGTAAAATAACACTGTGTGGACGTGTGGACGTCCACAACGTGTTTTTGTAAAACAAGACATGGCTTTGATCATGTCCTTCCATTTCTCTGAACAAAGGTTTTAAAGTTATACCGTAATCTTTGAATAAAATCGACATACTAAATAACAAAACCTATACCTCTAAAGATTAAATATATTATTCACGTCATTTTTAACTGGTACATATTTAATTCATAGTAATTTAGATTGATAATGAGGGAACAATAATCTTTGTTGTTTCAACTCATTAGCCACGTTAATTTTTTATGAAGCATCCATTGATGTTATCAACAATAACCATTTATCTTAAGTGGCAGCCATTTTGGTTTATGCAGTAAAGCTGGGCTTTGTCCAAACCTTGACTTTGGGCTTTGTCCAAACCTTGACTTAAGTTCCAACCCAGGAGGTTTTTTTTAAATTTTTTTTTATATGCATTGGACACTAAATAACTTACTTGGTAAAGGAGTAACGAGTAATGGAGAGCTGTTAATAGTATAAAACATTGTGAGAAACGGCTCCCTCTGAATTAACGTAGTTTTTGAGAAAGAAGTAATTTTCCACAAAATTGATTGTGAAACCTCAGAATAAGATTTTGAGGTATAGAAATCAAGCATCTGGAAGTACACAACTTCGTGTGACAAGTGTTTTTCACAGGTTTGTTATTTTATGCATAAAGTTGAGATACACCAACTGTGAAGACTGGTCTTTGACAATTACCAATAGTTTCTAGTGCCTTTAATGAAATTTGATCATTAGTGTGTTTTAATGAGTCTATTGAACACTCACAGTTGATACATTTTTTTTCAATCATCATAATACCCTCAGACTACAATCCCGACCATATCTCGTTGCCCCCCCCCCCCTGCCACATTTCAATGTTGGTTCTGATTGCAGGGTCTTCTGCATTCCAGTCAACATTTAGGGGGGGGGGGTGGGGGGGACGAGAGAGAATGGTTATTATCAGGGGGAGGTGGACAGGGAATGTTTTTTAAATAACGTTGGGAATGGGAGGCATAATCATTTTGGCCGGCTTTGTAGATATAAAATTGTACACATCTTACCACACATGATTAAACATTTTGTTTTTTTAGCAACCAGACCAGCCGTCCATCATTTTGGAGATATTATTCTTTTATATTCCCATTAATTTATGAGATTCGTTTTGAAACTCGTTGTGGCAAAATATACAGCATAATAATTGTTCAATTTTATCGGTTACATCCAAGGTCAACAATGTGGTGTGTTTTCATAAAATACACTTTGAAGAATAAATGGCCCAGCAGAAAAAAACATGCCATGCATGCTCGTAAATAAATGATTAACTTTATTGGAACGTCAATACACTTTGTTTATTTTATTAAAATTCGTAAAGTATAAATCGTTCTATAACTTCGGGCTCATAATGTTTTACTCTTTGTTTTGAAATTTTGCTTTGTATGCAGAAATATTGCACTACGGGGAAATAAAGTTTTATTTTTTAAAACAAAGAAACAGAAACAACTGTGAAATAAACTCAGCCAAAAAAACAAAAAACAAAAAAACGTTTATAAATATGTGTTTTACCGCAAGTTTTAATAACTGAAACTTCTTCTGTACCCTTGGTCGTGTTTTTAATTTTTATGAATAATATCAACAGTAATAATAATTATTTCCCTTAACAAAAAAAAATCGACACCAAGACACGGAAATAACCGGAATGATAAACCGAGCCAAAAAAACTGTGCTTTCTTAAAAGAAAAGGGTACCCTTTTGTTTTAACCGTTTGATTGTTTTAAAGGCAATATACACGTTTGGTAATTGTCATAGACCAGTCTTCTCACTTGGTGTATCCAATCGTAACCATAAAATAACAAACCAGTGAAAATTTGGGCTCAACTTGTCATCGAAGTTGCGAGAAAATGATGTAAGAAAAACATCCTTGTTGGATAAACTTGTGTGCTTTCAGATAGGAATAAAAGACTTCTAGCAAGAAGTCTTTTATTATTTTAGTGAGAAATTACCTCTTTCTCAAAAACTACGTTACTTCAGAGGGAGTCGTTTCTCACATTATAGAAAGGTTTGCGGTAACACCATGTAATGACTATCTCTAATGAGTCGGGGTGGATCTGAAAAAAACCGTTGGTTTCAACTAACGGAGTTGAAACCAACGGTTCTTTTCAGAACCACCCCAACTTTTAGAGTCATTACATGGTGTTACCGCAAACCTTTCTATATCGTATTTCCACCAGTCAAAGTTTCAAATCCTACGTTTCTCACATTGTTTTATACTACCAACAGCTCTCCAATGCTCGTTTACCAACTAAGTTTTTTAAGTTAATATTTGTTTTGAGTAGCTACCAGACGTGTACGTCCCCTTTAATCCTATAATATTTTAATTTAGATATTTACAATAACACTAACTTGTGAAAAATTCTAAACTGTTCATGGTTTTGAGATATCGCCGAAACATATTAACGCTTAGTTTTTAAAGGCAGTGGACACTATCGGCAATTACTAAAAAAATAATTATTAGCATAGAACCTTACTTGGTAATGAGTAACGGGGAGAGGTTGATGGTATAAAACATTGTGAGAAACGGCCCCTCTGAAGTAACGGAGTTTTCGAGAAAGAAGTAATTTTCCACGAATTTGATTTCGATACCTCAAGTTTAGAATTTGAGGTCTCGAAATCAAGCATCAGAAAGCACACAACTTCGTGTGACAAGGTGTTTTTTCTTCCATTATTATCTCGCAACTTCGACGACCGATTGAGCTCAAATTTTCACAGGTTTGTTATTTTATGCATATGATGAGATACACCAAGTATAAGTTAAACGTGAAACTTAAGCTGACCTTGCGAGAGATGGTTCGTCCCAAGGTCACTAGATCAAGACACACGAGGCAAAAAACGGCTTGCACATTCTAGATATCTCTTTTCTCTTAAGCGCCCTCTTGCGTTCTTTGACCACGATTTTTCAAGTAAAAAAAGTGTTCTCGTCCCCAAACGCCCTATCCCATTAAAACTGAATCCAGAGTGCGCAGTGAGTATCCTCTTGTTCAGACTTGATTTTTGAGAACTTTTCCTTAACTTGTTTATATCGTTGGTAAAAAAAAAAACGCCCAAAAACATGTAACTGTAATTACTCCGTTAGCGTTTTTTCTACAAATTTTTCCTCTGTTTTCCTTTTTGTTAAAGGCAGTGGACACTATTGGTAATCACTCAAAATAATTATTAGTATAAAACCTTTCTTGGTGACCAGTAATGGGGAGAGGTTGATGGTATAAAACATTGTGAGAAATGGCTTCCTCTGAAGTGCCATAGTTTTCGAGAGAGAAGTAATTTGCCACGAATTGATTTCGAGACCTCAAGTTTAGAACTTGAGGTCTCGAAATCAACTATCTAAACGCACACAACTTCGTGTGACAAGGGTGTTTTTTCTTTCATTATTATCTCGCAAGTTCGATGACCGATTGAGCTCAAATTTTCACAGGTTTGTTATTTTATGCGTATGTTGAGATACATCAAGTGAGAAGACTGGTCTTTGACAATTACCAATAGTGTCCAGTGTCTTTAATCCGTTTAAAATATTCATCCGATAATATTCAATACCAGCACAATGGCAAAATTAATTAATGTCAATTGCAATAAAGTCGTGCTCAATTCGACAGGTTTTCCCCCGCTGTAGACAGCCTACAAACATAATTATGTTTTGGTTTGTGCTGGTAGAACAACATGTACTTTAAAGAAAAAAACAAAACAACTATTATACATTTTGAAAACCGGTCAGAAACATTGATCAGATAATTTATTGCGGTCTGAAAAGAATAATGTTTTGTCAGTTGAATGTCGTAAATGCTCCCAACCATAAAGTTCTACGTCTCCTGCCTTTAGTAGGAGTACACAATCTCAGAAGCGCTTCTCAGATTCGAATTATTGGGGACAAAAAGTGAATGATTTATTTTTTTTCATAAATACATTACTTCGAAGTGAAGTTTTTATTCTGAAAACGCTTTATACTATCAGAAGCGGCTGTACTTCTTTTTCAAATATTATTATTATTATTATTTATTTATTTTTTTTTTTTTTGGGGGGGTGGGTAAACTCGTATCGTCTATTTTCTCTTAGACAACCCCAGCCTCAATTTGAATTACATTAGATTTGTTTCATGCTAACTTATATAACAAGAACAAGTGTAACAGCTAAAATATTAACAGTAAAAACAAACACGTGAATTTGAGTCAGTGTTGCAAAGTTTGGTGAGTTGTTTGATACCAACACAATTCTCCAACCGCAAGTCAAAAGTCATGGGGGAAAAAAAAACACTCACTTACAAAGAGTCGGTCTTCGTATCTCCTCTTCGAATGCAATTATATTTAGTGACTCTAACCGTAAATTGTATTGTATTTTCTTCAATTGCACGCAAGCCTCTACCCTCTGCGCTGATACCGTGTTTTGGGGCAAACAGTTGCTTTTTCATGCGGGGGGGAAAAGTACACGCGACCCCGGTAAGCACGTGCTCTGGTCATTCGGCCAATTTCCGCTGTCGTTACGGTCCTTACCACAGACGCATGCGACCGTTGCATAGCAATTTGACATTTGAATTAGTCATTATTGTTGTGCGGTTGTAATAATTTAGTTGTGTTTATTTCCGAGTTGCAGTTGGGCAAGCCGTCCTACTAATACTTAATCTGGTTTAATTTTTGGCGATGGATCGCGTAAATCGCTTTGACACCGTCCTCTGCACTTGTAAATCAATTTTGACGAACACAGGAAGGGAGAATAATGTGTATAAATAAAATTAATCCACCCCTACAGCCAGCTACTTGTCTTACGTAACATTTTTTTTCTCTCCGATCGCATAAAAACTATAACTATTTGTTTTCCAAACGACATTGCTTTCCGTCAAAATTAGCTCTTTTCGTCAAAATTACGTCATAATGAAATTGGCCTGGTCGTTTGGAAAAAAAAATAGTGGCCGGGGTACACCATTTTTTGCGAGTAACTTGGTGTATCCGAACATGGGCATAAAATAACAAATCAGTGAATATTTGGACTCAATTGGTCATCCAAGTTACAAGGGAATAACGCCTTTAATGCACACTTATTTTGTGTGTGCTTTCAGATGCCTGAAAAGGGGCCTGAAGTCTTTCTCAGATTCAAATGTTATAGTGTGAAAGTATCACTTTCTCAAATGCTACATTACTCCAGAGGGAGCCGTTTCTCACAATGTTTTAACATTATCAACAGCTCTCCATTGCTCGTTACCAAGTAAGTTTTTTTCCGTATGAGTCGTTTCCAAAAGTGTACAGTGCCTTTAAGGAGAATCTAATTAATCGATTAATCAAACTCGGTAAACAAACTAAAGAACGAAATTCAGTATCTATAAATAATGCCTCCTTCGACTCTTAGGCGCTTGGGTTACAGAGTGCTTTATAAACTCAATCTATAAAGGCATTACTGAAGCTGCCACAAACTGTTTATTGTAATTAACTGTGAAATGTTAATTTGTAGCTAAGTTTAGTTGCTGCTTACTCGCAAGATTTACACATATAACTATATGTTTGTAATCTAAACTGTACGTTAAAGGCAGTGTACACTATGTAAATAATTATTAGCATAAAACCTTGGTAACAAGTAATGTGGAGAGTTTGAAAGTATAAAGAAGTATGACAAACGGCTCCGTCTGAAATAACTTAAACTTAAAAACTTAACGTAAATGCATTTATAAAGCGCTTTAACACTGTTTCGAATTTGATTTCGAGAACTCATACTTAGAATTTGAGGTCTCGAAATCAAGCATCTGAAAGCACACAACTTCGTGTGGCAAGGGTGTTTTTCTCGCAACTTCGACGACCGATTGAGCTAAAATGTTCACAGGTTTGTTACTTTATGCATACGTTGAGATACACCAAGTGCCAATATTGTCCAGAGTCTTTAAACGTATATGCACATTATTTTGTTTATGAGAAATGACTGTGAACATTAATGGCGATACAAACATTATTTAGTAAAGAGTACAAAAGCTTTGGATAGTAAATTGCACATTGAGAAAGAAACTGTTCACTCCGCAGTAGGCCTACTGCGGTTATGGTTAAACATGATCATGTGAAAACTCTAAACAAGCCAGATTTAACAACATGTACAGTAAACAACTACTTAGAGTTGTCACTCAAATGCAGTATAGTGTAACAATTATTTTGTTGTAGTGTAGATGGACCACTAAGAATGGATATTTAATTGTTCAGGAAAAGGTACCGTCCCATTTGTAAAATAAACTAATTACTGCTTCAAGCGCTAAGGCAAACTGTAGAACTTGCTATAAGTAATTGCACAGAGTCCTTGACAAAACGGAAAATTTTAAAGGGTAGTTGCAAAGAGATTAAAAAGCGTAATTTCCTTTAGTTCAAATAATCATGAACCACGAGACGTACCATGTATTTCTATAAGCAATTAAAAATGATTATAAAAAGGGAACTTATTTATACAAGAACTCGACCACAGAAAACTAAACAAATTTTGCAATTAACTCATCGCTTTCCCTCCAAGGCACTGCACATTAGTGGTATTTATTCAAAATAATTATTAGCATATACAAACTTATATGGTAACGAGTAATGGGGAGAGGTTGATAGTAAAACACATTGTGAGAAACGGCCCTCTCTGAAGTAACGTAGTTTTCGAGAAATAAGTAATTTCTCAGCTCAATTGATTGTGAGACCTCAGCTGAGATCTGGAAATCAAGCATATGAAACCACACAACTTGTGCGAGCAAGGGTATTTTTTCTTCAAGTATTCTCTCGCAACTTCGACGACCAATTGAGCTCAAATATCTCAGGTTTGTTATTTGGATTGATGCATAATGTTGAGATACCCCAAGTGAACAGACTGGTCTTTGACAATAATTACCAAAGGTGTCTAGTGCCTTTAAAAATGCCCGACCCTGTCTATTTATTGATACACTTGAGGTTAATATTTGATGCAAGAGATGGATAAATGGAAATAGCAATGACTGGCTGAGCGAGCACAGAATGACCATTGTCTTAAATGGCATTGGCGTACCCTCATTATTTTTCATCTCTTTTCACCAAGGTCCCTCAAGTGTATTAGACTCTGTAAGGGTATGAAAGTAGCAAGCTGTTATGCTGACCGGTGGGTGATAAACTATGAAATTAGTTTAAGTAAATATTTAGAGAATATTGATAGAAATCAACAAAAATGAAGGGATAGCTTTATAGTTTCCAAAATGCCCATTCACCTGTGAGCATGAATGCTTAAAGCCATTGGACACTTTCGGTACATAAAACAAGGGTCCACAGATTTACAAATAACTTACAGGGTTTACAGAAGGTAATGGTGAAAGACTTCTTTTGAAATATTTGTCAATGAAATGCTTTACTTTTTGAGAAAACATTAAAATAATATCAATTCTCGACACCGAGAATTACGGATCTTTTTTAAACACATGTCATGACACGGCGAAGAGGTTCTTCCAACCATTCGTATAGGCCCTTTTCGAAACCACGGCTTCGCCTCCAGATTAGGCTCAGGCTAGCTTGGCACTGCTTATGTTATGACAATGTTGTGCGTGCTGTAGGCCTAGTGTTCAGGGCTTCAGACGATAGGACGGAAGCCTGACGCCGAATCCATGGATTCGAAAAGGGCCATAAGCCACGTGAGATATGTTGGACAAAATACACTGTTAGGCTTGGGTATAAATGTGTCTGTATTTACTCAAGCCTAACAGTGCACTCATTGGGTGCGTTCGTTTAGCTTCCCCGGGTCGACCCCGGTGTGTGGCGTTTTCTTTTTCTAGGACGAACGTGTGCAGATAATTACCCACGTTCGTCCTAGAAAAAAAAACCGCCACACAACGGGGTCGACCCAGGGAAGCTAAACGAACGCACCCATAATAGTGTCAACCATACCTCGTAAATTGTAATAGAACAAAGGGATAGCCGAGTCAACCCGACCCACATAAGTTTTCTTTACATAACCAGAGAGCGAGTTTCCCGCCCGTACGCACGATGCGTATCCTCTGATTATGGGCCCAGGCACCGTCATGTGCCGCTGGGCAACCGTGTGCCTTTTGCGATAAGGGGCCCTGACTTCCCGTCACACGATGATTATGACCCGGAAAACATAGTATAAGGGTTTATCGCCCCTAAACCGACCCCCTGATAATTGTTTTAATGTTTTCTCAAAAAGTAAACAACTTGAATCAAGCAAGGTTTACAGTGTCACGATACCAAGTTGCATTTTGTTTAATGGCAAGGGGGCTTTGAAACAACCCGACGTTTCGATGCCCTGATTGTCTTCAGGAGCTAACACATTGCTTTAAAAGGGAAGGTACACGTTTGGTAATTGTCAAAGACCAGTGTTCTCCCTTAATGGTGTATCTCATCATAACCTTAAAATAGCAAGTCTGTGAAAATTTGGGCTCAATCAGTCATCGAAGTTGCGAGAAAATGATGAAAAGAAAAAACACCCTTGTTGGACGAATTAGTGTGCTTTCAGATAGGAATAAAAGACTTCTAGCTAGAAGTATTTTATTATTTTAGTAAGAAATTACCTCTTTCTCAAAAACTACGTTACTTCAGGAGGAAGTCGTTTCCCACAATGAAATGTTATACTATCAACAGCTCTTCAATGCTCATTACCAAGTAAGTTTTTAAGTTAATATTTGTTTTGAGTAATTACCAAACGTGTACCTTCCCTTTAAAGAAGAGGGGAACAAAAGTATCCCCTTTAAACAGGAGTCAACTTTATAATAGTCATTACATTATCTAGCTTACTGAAATTCGTCATCTTCCGCTTTCAGTAATCCCAGTGTTAAGACTCTCAACACAGAACTCGCAATAGTTGCGTGCAACCAATAAACCCAGGGCACTCGTTACGATTGTATGTTTAATTACTGTCTTAGTGCCGTTGCCGCTTTGAAACTGAACTCCCAATCCCGCAGTACTCTTCTATTTGAAAGTTAGACTTGATGTTTAGTCATGGTAATTATTATCCCTGTGAAAGCTTGTGTTTACTTTGTTGTCAAAAGCTTGTCATATACAATTATCACTTAATAGGCTGATTTGAGTGTTTGTTGTTGTTGTTTAAACCGTTTTAGCTTAGAGATATGTGTTCTACCATTCTCGATATTTGGCAGTGGGCGTGCCCCCCCCCCCCGAAGTACCCGTTCTTGAAAGGGTCTGTATACGTTTGGAAATGACTCTAACAATGTAAAAACTTCAATTGGTCAGAAGAATACAGCAGTTTGAATATTATAATGCATTTTGAGAATCATCACTTCAAAGTACTGAGGTCACGCAAAAATACACCACTTCCCCCCCCCCCCAATTTGAATTGGTGTAGGCCTAGTCCTGTTAAATGTATTCGGATCCTGTTTTGTGATTTGTGTGTGTGAATAATGACAAAAAATAGCATTGGTTGTGGTATAGAACAACCAGTGCTAAATAGGCCATATTGTTTTCCCTTCTAACCTCGTTTTAGATACGAGGGTTTGAATAGAAGGAAGTCAATAAGCGCGTACCAGAAGGAATTTTTTTCTGTACATCAAACATTGCCACTGTCGTAGTGCTTTTCAATGGGGAAATGTTTGTCTTGTAAGTCGATTCAAATAGGGAATCCTTTAAAAAAAAAAAAGCATTAGCAATTCTAAACTGCAGAAAAAAATGCGTCCCAGATCTGTGTTCCTATTATTTACAAAAGCTCTATGTTCTACCAGAGCATTATTTGGGTAACCTCCCTTGTGAGGGGCGGGGCAATGTGGACAGAGGGGGATGTTCTCGATGGTCATTAATAAAAATGCAATTGAGTCAGTAGATACCGTAATTACGAACCCCTACCAACAAAGGATTCCGCGACCATTATTTTCTCATAAAATCGACAAATACTTCACCGAAGGTTACCCTATTTTTCCTGTAGGAACGAAACAAAATCCCTTAATCATGCGATCGATCTGTTTTATTCATTTGTTGAGGAACCTTTATTGTTCTGAGAAATTTTTTTTTAGATAAATCGAGAGGAAGGGGTGGGTAGGAAAATGAGTTCTGGAAAGAATAATAATATTTGTCCAATACTTGAATGTCAAACTGATTTATCATGGAGAGACGGAGATTAAAATATCTGAGTGAGAAATAAACTCTTTCTGAAAGACTACGTTTCCAAAGGGAGTCGTTTCTCACAATGTATCCACAACTGTCCGTTGCTGGTTATCAAATAAGTTCTCATGCTAATATTTTTTGAGTAACTATAGAAAAAGTGTCTAGACTAAATCTTCAAGATCTCATCGGATTTTGAAGATCTATGAGAACATAGAAAATAGGCCTACCGGTTAGCAAACTGCTTACCATGCAAAATAACCTACATGGAATGCAACTTATAGTTATTGGCCCGACATTTCGACCTTTGCAGAGTCTGTTTTTTAAGGCCTTTTAATTTTAGCCTTCGAGAAAGACTCTGCTTTGGTCGATGTCAGGCAATAATTTGTTTTTCTTCTTCAGTTTTGTAGATGAAACTTTGTACAATAATAAACTACCGACGTTTGACATTAAACACTTGTTATTTGACCTTCCACATTCATGTGATCTTAATTGGTATAAACTAGTTCAAAACCTTGACAGCATTTATTTATTAAGTTATGTTTTTCTTTCCAACATGAAACTATCTACCGAAAACCCAGAAACAGAAAGTATAAATGGGAAACAATAAAACAAGCTTTTATGATAATATACTGGCTATACGTAAACATTAATTTGGCAATTTTAGGGAAAATCATGTTAAGTGTTTATTTTTTATTCTTTCATAAAAATAAAACACCACCATACAATGCAAACAATAGTTCGGTTCATTTATACATATTGTGAAAAGAGGGATAACATTGCACAGTTTTGATAATACAAGTACAACAAAACTTATGTAAAACCAAATTCTTCTATTTTCATTGAAGGTGTGAAGATCAATTTCTGTGTGCTGCAGAGCAAAGTCTTTAAAATCCACTTGCAATGAATCTGATAAAGATTTCAAGCCTAAAGCCGGCCTTTCTCATGCATCTGGAAGCCCACAAATGTCTGTAACTAAGGGTGTTTTTGTTTCTTTCATTAGTTTCGTGCAACTTTAAAGACCAATTGAGCCCAAATGTTCACAGATTTTGTTGGATGGTATGTCAGATTTTTTGCCCCAAACATTAACAAATATTTTGTTTTTAGTGAATGGTATTTCAAAGAGTATCACCCGCTCTAACGATACAAAAGATTTACTTTTACTTTTAGTGGTCAGGAACCATGACAAAACATTTGAAACGTTTCTGATAAAACACATAAGAGTTGGTCACGTGATATATTGTCGGGATCCCGACAAAAACTAATTATGCGCACTTTATTTCACTGCTACTAATACTAATAGTTAGCGGACTTTTTCGAGCAATGGCTTAAATGAAAGCTTGTAACTTTCTCGACCCCCATCAACATACCTTTTGAATTTTCAATCCAAATGTTGGGGTCTAATCGGCCAAAAATCTGACATAGCATCTTTAATGCATATGTTAGGATAGTACACTAAATGCGAATAATGGTCTTTGACAATAATTACCGAACCTCTCCAGTGCCTTTAAGTACAACAAGATCGTCGTGCGAGACCATATATGTAATAGTTCTCGAAAGATAGAAAGGATACCTCAAGATCCCACTTATAAATCACACCCGGTAACCATCTCATCTCTATGTGGGTTAAAAACATGTCTGAAGGTGGGTTGTCATGTCTTCAAGTGGTTGGGAACAGGATAGCTCCTTCATGCATCTTCTTCAGTAGAGGGGACTCCTTGTACCTGAACGCTCCCCCCCCATCCCATCTCACCAGCTTTCAAACAATAAAACAAACCACTTCCTGGTGCAGTTTAACCAAAGGTCTGAAGATGCGTTGTCATGTCTTCAAGTGGTTGAAACAGGATAGCCCTTCTTCCACCATCTTCAGTAGAGTGGACTCCTTACCTAAACGACCCCCCCCCCCAATCAGCTTCAAACCAATAAAACAAATCACTTCCTGGTCCAGGTTAACCACCGCGAATTACTCACACAAGCAGTTTTGAATGGTTAGAAGAGGTTATCGCATTGCATAAAGGACATTGGTTGTAGGGGGAACGCAAAACTGACGCCAAAAAAAGTACAAGTGAATAATTATTGTGTCGAGTGTGTGTCGGAAATACACATCTCAACAACGCGTTGCCCCCCGTGTCATCTTGCATTGGACATCTGTCGTATTATTATTTAGTTTCAGGTTTAAAAGGCACTGAAAACCTTCGGTAATGTGGTCAAAACCAGTCTTCTCACTTGGTGTCCAACCAAATGCATAAAATAAAAATAAACTGTGGAAATTTTGACTCAATTGGTCATCGAAGTTGCAAGAGGATAATGAAAGAAAAAAACACCCTGGTTCCACAAGTAGTGTGCTTTCAGATTCACAATAAAAGGCTTCAAGCCTGAAGTCTTTTTAATATTTGGGTTTGAAATTAGCTCTTTCTCAAAAACTTCGAGGGAGCCGTTCCTCTCACAATGTTTTATACTATCAACAGCTCTCCATTTCTCGTTTAACCAAGCAAGTTTTTATGCTAGCAATTATTTTGAGTACCAATAGTGTCCATCTCTTGCCTTTCAGTGACTGTTTAATGTGTTTGACCGATCAAGCCGGGACAGATTTGTGTTCGTTAGGTTAAATGGAACAGTGGACAAGGATCACGTGCGATCTTAATTCATTGTACAATTTGTCATCGGCTATTTCCCGGCAGTTGTATTTTAAACAAGCGCCACATGTCAATAGATATGTTTTAAATAGATCTATCTTAATTTCTTCGTTGTTTCTTCTTCTTTTTCAGGGGGGGTGGGGGGGATTCTGTATCTATCTACACATGTATACATTTGCAATTGTATTTACTTATTTGTTGCTATTTACATAACGCGTGAAGACTGTTGTTTGATTTATCCCTATTTATATGCTTTATCCCCGATGCAAATTTTACATCTAATTAAATATAAGTAAGTAAATATTACTTGGATTTCCTTTTGTCATAATAAAAATACAGCTGAAAACGAGTGAAACCTATACCCATAGCTTACTGTGACCACCACCCCCAATGTCGGAACTGAAATTTTATGAGCATGTTCAACTAAACTATCCAAAGCCACAAACCATAAACAAAACTACCAAATGGCCACAAAGACAGCGATTTGGAAAAGACAGTTGCATTGTCCTTGATGTATCGTTGAGGCCGCTGTTGATAGCGGGGTTGGCCAATTCGATGCGTACAGCACACTGTCAGTGTTGACAGTGGATGCATGTGTTTTTCACTCTTACAAAAAAAAATCCTCCATCGTTAGAATTTACCAATTTCTAGGTCAAGCTGACACTGAAACTGTTTTTTAAACGCGACAGACATTTAACGACTTGTCCAGAGAGGTCTATTTCGCACCACGATCTTGGAATCTTTTCGAAGTTAAGAGAGGAATGTGAACAGACACATTTCCAGTCTCTTTAAGCTGTACTTATCTTTCCAGTAGCATATCACATTGAGTGGCCATTTTGACCTTGTGTCTGGACCATTAAAAAAAAAAAAAAAAAGACACGCACAACAACAAAAGTTGGTGACTTGAAAGTGCGTATTACGAGGCTTGATTACACTAATTATTCCTGATAAATTGCCTCTAATATTCTCAAAAGCAGAACCTCTCGGATCATCTACCTGCAAAATAATCTCCTCCTCTACATCAATAAAAGAAAAAAAAGAACAAAAACCGACCATTCGATACCAGTCGAGGCTTCGGAAACGCCGGTAATTAGCGTGTACCGGTGGAGGTTATCCCCCGGTGTAACGAAGCTTGTTCCCCCGTCAATTTTTTTCTCGGTGGTCGCCACTCTCGCTTCTTCTCGGTCTCCATTTACTCAAGTGCCACCATCGCTAATGTACGTTGCTTCCTGTATGTAAGTGATATTTTATTAAAAATTATTGACTTCTCCGGTGATCACAGGTACATCGTATTTCACACACACTTAACTGACTTCAGGATGACCATATCTTTATTCAACTATAGAGTGAAACTAACAAACTTTTTTTTTTAAAGATCCCTCTCATTTGTTTTTAAAGAGGGTAGTTGTCACGCGTACCTGACTGATTTTTATCTGCCAGAATTCCTCAGGAAGTTGATGGTTGTGGACATTAACTGATTTAGTTTATACCAGGGATATAGTTTTTTTTTTTTTTTTTTTTTTTTTTTTTTTTTATAGCTCTGTTTTATTACGCTGCTCTGCTCTGATAAACCAAAATATATTGCCCAATAAAATTACAGCGCATTGATTACTGTATTAGTTTGCTCGGGTTAGGGTGGAGAGGGGCGTGTCTAGATGGTTAATAATGGAAGGGGAAGGACTTTCTCATTTTGTCTATACTTACACCAGTAACTTGCCCTTAAAGCCTACTTCGAGATTTCCCGTAGAGTTAGACAAATATCTTATTTGTTTATTTTTATTTTAAATCTTGAGACATACACAATAGTTACAAGTTGTTTAGGGGTTGTCAAGGTTAAAGGCAGTGGACACTATTGGTAATTACTCAAAATAATTATTATCATAAAACCTTTCTTGATTACGAGCAATAGAGAGAGGTTGATGGTATAAAACTATGTGAGAAACGACTCCCTCTAAAGTGCCATAGTTTTCGAGAAAGAAGTAATTTTCCACAAATTTGATTTCGAGACCTCAAGAATTTGAGGTCTCTAAATCAAGCATCTGAAAGCACACAACTTTGTGTGACCAGGGTGTTTTTTTCTTTCATTAATATCTCGCAACTACGACAACCGATTGAGCTCAAATTTTCACAGGTTTGTTATTTTATGCATATGTTGAGATACACCAAGTGAACAGACTGGTCTTTGACAATTACCAATAGTGTCCACTGTCTTTAAAACAAAAGTTTAAAAACTGTCACCAAAAGATGTGTAAAACCAGACCCCTGGCAACGATAAAAATATAATTATACAATACAAAGGAGATTGCACTGAAACATTACAAAATCACACACAACAAAGCATTAAAACACTAGCAAAACCAGATTATTGAGAACAAAAACTGCACACACAACAAAACACCGTAGCAATAGGAGGAAGGGATAACATTTTAAAAACAACCATAGAATGGACTAAAAAAAAAAATTAAAAAAAAATAGCACAGAGAGCAACACCCTTATCACACGTAAGAACCTTGGGGTTTCTCTGCAATGTTCCCTCAGTTGTTATCAATTGGGGTACACTATGAACGGTTGCTAAAATGCTAAAAATTTCAAACAATATACCAGCTTCTTTAAAACAAACCAAATGTATTCTTTGACAACAACTGTCGCGTTTTTGAGAATCGCCGAAAAATCCGGCGAAAAAATGCACACTTTGACAAGATTCAAATTGTGCGCCATAAAAAATGATATCTTTTTCCATGATCACGTTACTTTATTATAACAGCCCCCCCCCCAAAAAAAAACTCTTTTTTCCCAAAGCACCAAAACAAAGGTGGATTTGAAAAACAAATAAATATATAAATAAAAAACGACGAACATAGACGGTGTCCTATTACGAATACTCTACGGTAAGCGTCGCTAGCATCAGGGAACCAAACTTCGACATAGGCCTTTGCACACTTTGAACGTTATCTCCCATTTGTGCGTGCATGCACTTTGAGCGCCAAAAATCAATTCACTTAAAGGAACACGTTGCCTTGGATCGGATGAGTTGGTCTATAAAAACCGTTTGTAACCGTTTGTTATAAAATGCATACAGGTAGAAAGATGTTTTAAAAGTAGAATACAATGTTCCACACAACATTGCCTCGAAATTGCGTGTTTTTCCTTTTACTTTGCGAACTAACACGGTCGGCCATTTATGGGAGTCAAAAAGTTGACTCCCATAAATGGCTGACCATGTTAGTCGACGAGGTACGAGGAAAAACGCGCAATTTCGAGGCATGTTTGTGTGGATCATTGTATTCTACTTTTACAACATCTTTCCACCCATATGCAGTTCATAACAAACGGTTACAAATGCTTTTCAAAGACCAACTCGACCGATCCAAGGCAACGTGTTCCTTTAAAATAGGAACTGTTGTCAGCAACATACACACGCTAATCCTGTGGGAAATTTACCATGGAAATTACACTTCCTCCTTTCCTTTATAAAAGATATGCACACTTTATGATTAAAATTCTGAGCAAACGCCATTGTTCAAAAGAAAGTTAAAGCAAAGGATGATCTAGTGTTTTCTGGTAAAGTCAATAAAATAAACACAAAGCTTTGAGTTCTTGACACGGGTTTTTAGTGCTTTCTTTCCCTTTCTTGTTCTTCGTTCTCTTTCACTTTCGAATGTTTTATATTTCTTATTTCAAAATATTTGTTTTTAATAAGTTTATTTGTAATTTCAGATGAACGACGTTTATGATCCGAGCTTTCAAAAGTAATAGTATGGGTGTGCTAATGTGGTATCTAGCTAGGAGAATATAGTTTATCAGAAGTATAAACTATATCTACAATTAAAGGCAGTGGACACTATTGGTAATTGTCAAAGACCAGTCTTCTCACTTGGTGTATCTCAACATATATGCATAAAATAACAAACCTGTGGAAATTTGAGCTCAATTGATTGTCGAAGTTGCAAAATAACTATGAAAAAACAAAAACCCTTGTGAGACGAAGTTGTGTGCTTCCAGATGCTTGATTTCGATACCTCAACTTCCAAACTTGAGGTCTCAAAATCAAATTTGTGGAAAATAACTTCTTTCTCGAAAACTAAATTACTTCAGAGGGAGCCGTTTCTCACAATGTTTTATACTATCAACCTCTCCCCATTACTCGCTACCAAGTGAGGTTTTATGCAAATAATTATTTTGAGTAATTACTAATAGTGTCCACTGCCTTTAATAACTTTTAATTTGACTACTCTGAATTTTTCTTTTTTTCAAACTTGATGGGTTTGACTAAATTCTACCCGCGGGGCAACAAATGTAAAACGTGACCAAGTTGTAATGTTACCATGGTAATATTTTTACCTTGGGTACTCATGTTTTTACGCTTTTTCACTATTTTACACAGTCAAGATATTGATTATTATATTGACTCACCAGAGACAAAACAATTAATATAGGCCTAAAAATTGTCCCGAAAATTGCAAAATCAATGAGTAATAAAACGTCCAAGGATGGAAATATTTCCCTCCCCGCTGCGCCGTTGAACATCGGAGGACAAAAAATTGCCAAATATCACACAAACTTGTTCGATCTTGACTTTTTTTTTTTTTACAACTCCTTTCCCCCTCAAAACTTGCACAATCATAAATACCTTCTTTTAAAAAGTAACCTTCTAAGTATACCGTAGAAATCGTCTTCGACCTCGTGCTTAAAAAGACATTTGAATGCTGGACAATATTGTTAAAATATGAGGAACACATTTGATACATTAAAAAGTAACGCAGTCGTTTCCTACAATGTTTTTACCAACAGCTCTCCAATGCTCGTTTTCAAGTCAGTTTATAAGTTAATATTTTGTTTGAGTAATTTACCAAACGTGTACCTTCCCTTTAAGTAAACTAAAACAAAATTTAAGTCAGTGCTATAAACCGTTCAAGACAAACAATCCAAAATAAACCCCATTGTCATTCCTGTCCCGTTGCTATTTATTTTTTGTACAACCCCTTTTCCCTCAAGAAATTGCAAATATTCGGCTCAATAACTTCTTTTCTCACATCTCACAACTCACAACTACGTTCTCTTGGACTTAGTGTTTCTTCAGCGGTAACCAAAAACAAGTTGTCAGTCAGTGCTTTAAATTATTCTATACCAAACAATCCAAAACAAACCCCGTTGTTATAATTGTCCCGTTTGCTTTTCATTTTTGTACAACTCTTAAAACTCCTTTTCCCTCAAAAACGTGCACAATTTTTGCTCACTAACTTATTTTCTCAGATCTCACAACTCACAACTACGTTCTCGTGGACTTAGTGTTGTCTTTCACAGTAAACTAAAACACGTTTCTAGTTTGTCAGTCCCTCCAAATCATTCAAGATCCACAATCCAAAATAAACCCCATTATTATTCTAGTCTAGTTTGCTGTTTATTTCGACATCTAAAACTCAAAGGTATTTCCCCCTCAACTAGAACACGGATTTGTTTTCATCAGATTTCTTATTGTTTTTTGGCAGCCTTTCACGAAACTAAACCACATAATCACCAAAACAAATAATAAATTATGATGGAAAACCAGATCGTCCCCAATCATTCTTTGTCTAATTGTAACTGATTATTATTGTCCTGACAGAGTAAACATCCCAGACGTAGTTTAATTAATTAGTTTTTAAACATCAAATATACAAGCAACAAAACCCAAATGAATAATATTAATTCATTATGATTCGCACGACAAAAACAATATTACCAGCGGCGTCATATTTCTACCAATCATTTTTTTTATATAAATAGTTTGTGCGTCCACAAAATCGATTGAAATCTATCGAATAGAAACATTTTTGTGACCATCAAAAAGGGTTGAGTATACAATAAAAGCGGTCTACTAATTATTGTATTTCCTCAAACCAAACTGCAGTCTAAAATCATAGACGAAAACTAATTTTCATGTGGACTGCACACACAAGAAGAAGAAGATGTATATTTATTTGCAATCTGGCATTGTTGGGGCGCTATCTGTCCAGTTCCCTGCATAATCCTACGAATGCCGATTTGCGGTTTGACTCACCCAGCCAGCAGCCAGCGCCAGACCACTGCCAAGGCCGAAACTCTCGCCCGCGTCTCTGGGCTATATTTAAACGGGATGATGAGGGAAAGGAATATATAAAAAGAGAGTAGGGGTTTTAATTTTATCCCGAGTCCGCAGGCTTGGTTGGTGCGGACTCGGTGAGAGGTGTTGCCGAGAGCGTATGCGAGGGGGGGGGGGATATCTAGGTCGGTATGAAGCGATGGATTATATCACGGTGCGACGGAGCGATGCGACCGCCTGAAATCTCCGCGTTGGGATGGCATGAAAATAGCGCGGTGAGCTGGCTGAATGTCAGACAGCACAATGCAGTAGTCACATTCCCCGTGTTTATCTTAAGAAATATACTGTGAATAAGCTGAAAATATCTGACTATTTTCACACCTCGATTTGATGGAGATGGCCATCTTTACAGTCTAGTCCCTGGTATTCGTGACATGTGTTGTTACTGTGAATAAGCTCAAAGTACCTGACTATGTTTTCACGCCCAAGCCTCGATTCGATGGAATAACCATCTTGCCAGCCTAGTCCCTAGTATCCATGGCATGATGTTAATACAAAATAAGCTCAAGGTACCAGATGATTTCCACACCCAGCATCAATCCCATGGAGATGACCATCTTTACCGTCGTAGTCCCTAGTATTACTGACATGTTAAAATACTGAGAGTAGGTGCAAAGCGCCTGACTCTTCTGCCCCATTACAGCCTCATTTGGGTTTTTGGCTAGTCGTTCTAGTCGGGCGCCTTTATGACAAAAGACTTGTTCGGCTTCAGCGCACACAAAGAACAAGACAACTCAACAAAATCGTAGTGAATTAGAATTCAGCCAGTTATTATTATCAGGTTAAAATAATACTCAAAAAATCACAATAAAGAAAAACCACAATTTTCCAGACCACAGTATTTCCCATTGAAGTTCAAGTCAGTTTGTTTTTGTTTTGTTTTGTGGTATTTTCTTTTGTGGTGCTTCCAGCTGATCTTCCCAACCTAAATAGGGAATGACAAGAACGGGCAAATCTCAACATGATTTCAACCTCGGTCGACTAGTGGGAGATAGGGAAAGTGGGTGTTTCCATCTGTCTTTTCTTGTAGCATATCTGTAATTATTTGTCTTCCCTTTTCAATGTTTTTGTTATGTGGGGTGTGAGTTTTGGTCCATCAATTTGTTAGCAACATAGCAACTTTTTGTTGCCATTTGCAAATCGGCCATTCTCATTTGTTAACACCTTAACCGTACAAAGATTTGTAATGTCCTGACTTGACTATACACACCACCTAGTAAAATTAAAAGGAATTCCACCGGCACCTTTTTTTTTCATTTTCGAGCGCAGTCCATAACCCTGGCTCCATTGTATAAGGCCAAGGTTTCGGTTTACTCCAAATTTCGTGTGCAACGAGGCACCTACGGCAACCTTGCTAGCGGCCGAGAGGCGACTGCCGAGGGATACAGGCGGTCGATCGGCCTCACATTCCCCCTCGTGGAAGCCCTGGTAAAAGCCGGTCGGTGGTGGAAGCTGGCGAAGACTCACTGCAAAAAAAAAGACCACACCAACTTCAGTATTTCGATCTTTCGCAATGTAACAGGACCACATTACGATGTGTGAAGTTTGGGCTCCCTGTGTGTGATCTAAGGACATTGCGGTCTTCGTTCCCTTTATTCCGAACCACTAATATATTTAGTATGGCAAAAGGGAGACATAATGTCTACCAAGAGTAACTTCTCAAACAACTCCTTATGATCCTCATAGAATAGCAAAAACATTAAAAAACGTATTTTCTTCTTGGATATCGCTGAAACTGGTGTCCGATAAATTGCCACGTGTGGCATGACCCTAAAGCCGTATCTGAAATAGCAGCTACGGCTACGGCTGTTGTTAAGTGTGTTGCTAAGGACGCGTCATATACCTCATTACATGATGACGCAGCGATCCAGCCGTTGTCGTTACTGTAGCCAAAGCCGCCAATTCGGATCCACGGCCTTCAAACACTGAATTAAGAAGTCACAGTGTTAATAAACTTTGCAAGTCCGTCGCGTGTATTTTGAACTTCCGGATACAAGTTGGTCCAAATCATTTTGCTCCTTTTAACAAATTGTTTGTATTCCTATTAATATTCAAGTTTCTTCTTTTCATTCATGTATAAAATACCTCCATCACCATAGCAACATATAGAACAAAAATCCCCAAATAAATCCCCTCAGAAAGAAAAAAATATATATATAATCTTAATTATTTTTACACGCATACATATTCTGATCAAATAACTAATTTTCTTAAAGTTTCCTTTTACATGGATTTGTTACTTGGGATGCGACACTATAGATGTTCGTGTTTGGGTGGCTCGTTCGCTCTCTACTGACCCCATAATCGATGAAAGTCCCCACTGCGTTTCCTTCTTAAAGACACTGGACACCTTTGGTAATTGTCAATGGCCAGTCTTCTCACTAGGTGTGTCTTAACATATGCATGAAATAACAAATCTGTGAACATTTTAGCCCAATTTGTAATCGAAGTTGCCAGAGAATAACGACAGATAAAACACAATTGTTGAAGAAATTTGTATGCTTTCAGATGCCAGAGTTGTGTAATAATTTATTTGAATGAGAAGTAACCTCTTTCTCAAAAACTACGTTACTTTAGAGGGAACCGTTTCTAATCAACAGCTCTCTACTGCTCATTACCAAGTAAGAGTTTTATGCAAGCAATTGTTTTGAGTAATTACCAATAGTGTCCAGCGTCTGTAATCTAATAATTTTGGCTGGCAACCTGTTTCTGCTAAGCATAATTGTATGTGCTTAGAAAGTGTAATGTGCTACCAGGCTTTATGAAATTGGGCCCAGATAGATGTATGTTTTAATTTTGACCCCCACCCCCATGAAAGAAACTGATTAAGGGAGCAACTAATTGCTTCATCAGTCAGTGGGTCACATGTATATTATGTGATGCCATTATTTTTGTCAAATTATTCAAATTGGTTTCAAATCACTGGCTTTTCTCTTCAAGAACAATGTTATTGTTTTCTCCACAGATGTACATTTAAGGTTCTTGCCCCCCCCCACCCCCGATAGAAAATAATTAAGAGAACAAACTCACTGCCTCATTAATGTGCCCTATATGCGTTCCCATTATTTGGTCCAATGATTCAAACCGGTGTCCCAAATAACCGATTCCTCTCTTCAAACAACAATGTTATTGTTTTCGTACACAGCTCTTTAATTCTCCAAATGCAAGCAAGCAGAAGAAGAAGCGAATAATATACAAACCCCGTAGTGAGTATTATCGTTGTCAAATGAATCCTCGCATAGCAGGATTATCCCCAGTACAAACTCTATAAGCACTAAGCAGAGAGACGGCAGGAACGTGACCTGTTTACCCGTTATTAGCGAACCGTGTTCCGTCAAGTTCAAGGTCACAGCTACGGCGCGGCAGCTGATGGTGACGACACTGCGCATAGACTAAGAAAGAAAGAGGGGGGGGGGAAATCAATCCGTGTGCGGAGTTTACTTCCAGTGCCGATTAAGCGTGTTTCTTGCACGCCGGACTAGTTGGCGCTTGTGGGTATTACAGCATGCATGAATTAAAACACACCCAATGGTTATGGGTTCTGCTGCTGCTGCTGCTGCATCATGGGGTGTACAAAAATGCCGACGATCAGAGATGATTTGGGTGGAAAGGCGGGAAAATAAATTGCGATCAGATTGTACTATGTGACGTCATTAGAAGGCATGCAACGCCAATCGTTTTCAATGCAAGCCGTCGATTTCACAAAACTTTTCATAACTTAGGATTAATCTTATGATTTAGGCGAGTCCCAACCCCACAACTGGACATGGTTTGACGGTTGATACATTGCTGGACCTTCATCTCACTTATTTGATCGATGTTGGTTTCGACCTTTTTATTGAGGTAGATTAATTAGAAGAAGGAAAAGCAAAGACCCCTGTGTCCACATTGGATACAACCACAAACTTACACATCATCGAGGCATAGCGTTACACTGTTATTCTCCTGTGTAAAATAACGCTGTGTAACTTTTTGTTTAAACAACCTGTGTAATTTTTAAACAAGGTTGTGTGATCATATCCAAGCTGTGTAAATCCTATGTTGTGTAAATGTAGTTTTATGTTATAAACCGATATTTGCCACCTAAAATGAACTTGAACAACTGTTGTGTAAACTTTTAAGCACGTGATATGAAAGTAGCCAATCACGACGTCACAAAAAAGCTGGAAAAATGGCAGACGTGCCGGAGTTGTTAGAGCAGTGGGGATTTGGGGATTTGGTTGAAGTTTTTGACGGTAAGTACAATGTTTCAATTGTTTTATTAATAAAAAGCACGAACATGAAGTATTGTAGCGTAAACTGTGTGTGATTTTATCACATGGCTTTTGGTAAATTAGCCCAAAATTTATTTCAAGAAGTTTGCTTACACGGCATCGACGGCACTGCATACAGTAGTGCACATGAAGTTCAACAGGAATATACGTTGATTCTGAACTGAAGGCTCGAAGTTGTTCGAATCTTCGATCATATTTTTTCCGTGCAAGTTTATTATGTTTGAGCCAGAATTTACACCCAAAACAATTTTTTATTTGAAGGGTATTCCGTAATAAATGTGTTTGTGAAATGACTTAATATTAGTACAACCATTTGTGACCAATGATTTTCCGTTTCGGAAAAGTGCAAATTCCGTTTCCGTTTCCGACATAAAAATTCAGTTTCAACTTTACACGTTAAAAAACTCTCTATTAACCAACGGCCGATTCAGTTCCGGAGTTGGCAATTTTCAAATTTTACGGATCCAATGTTATAGAGATAAGCAGTAAAAACAAGTTAGAAACATGCAACAGCCGTTGCGTTATCATTGCACCAAGACAGAAACAGAACGTCAGCCATTTTGTTTTCACTTTGGCGACAAAATGTTGAAAGTTTATGGTTGATTTGTGACCTTTATGAGTGAACAATCAATGTGTGAGTTCATATAGAGCAGGGGTAAGCTGGTTTATGTATGGTTGTTGATTAAAGGGAGGGATATAATGCAATTTGAGTGAAAAAAAACAGTAAAGAACGTGCCGTGAATGTGATGATTTTGACCTCCAACTCCGTAGTCATGGTATGGTAGTGTTACTATAAATACCATAGAGCAAGGCCTATGCTAATACATATACTAGCATTGTAAACAACGTGTATTCATTTGTACATCGTTCGTAGGCTGACATGACCCTGGTTGAACTGACCGAGTCACAAGGTATGTGTTTGTTTGACCATTACTATTTTTTGACATTTTACACTTGTAAACAGATTTGCAGTTGGTTTTCACTGTTTTAACAGATGCATTGTAAACCATATATTTAAACAAATATTGATGGCTTTATCTTGCAGTTCTGAAAAACATAGTTTCCCATGTGACATAGAAACAATTGTTTATTTCTCACGGACTATTTCAAGTGAAAGTTTATGATTTATTTTCCAAATGGTCAGTTGTTTTTATGAAGAGTTGTTCTGCCTGCAGCTTTAAACAAAATTCCAGTATAGTCAGTACACAATGCACTCCTATTGTAAACCTAGGCCATGAAATAAGTTGTAAGCAAAATGGTTGTTGAGCATAAAAGACAAGTTGTCATGTTAAGTTACACTCGATGAAATAAGCACTGAAATTCGACGGTTCACAATTTATTTTTATGGTCATTTTTTTAGTTAAAGAAGCAATAACATGGATGAAACATAATGAAGAACCAAAGGCAATGTTATTTGAGTACATGGCCAACACCTGTAAACAACGTTACAACTGGATCAAGACAGATAGCCCAACTACAGCAGAGATCCTGGAGGTGTATCCTCGGCTGTTAGATCCAGGAATTGTAAGTTGCATGTTTTAATAACTAGCTTTTCTCTTTGTTGCAGTGGTATATGCGTGTTGAGTACAACATTTAGTAGAATTTAAGTTGCATTAATATGTTGGAATTAGACAGACAAAGATCTCTTTTTTACATATCAGCATCAACAGTGACCTATGGAGCAATTATTCTGAATGTTTGTCCATAGCAACAACCTATTGAATCCGATGAAAGTGAAACTTTATTTAAAAGATAACAAATATATTTACTGCCAGAAGGTTAGCCAAGAGCATTCAATAGGGTGCAAAACTGTATGGATGTTTGCACAGCACAATTACTTTTATTGGTTGAACTTAGTTCAATTTTGTAAAAATCTAAATAATAATTACTGACTATGGCTTTAACATAACAAATAGCCAAATTCAAATTGTGGAAGAAACCTCTAATCCAGTGAAAACTGCACAGGACATTGACACTTATTGCCTTGTATTATTATTAAGCATAATGTATTGCCTTTACTAACAAATTGCTAATAACTTCAATAAAGGGTAATTATGACAAAAACTTTGAGAGATGCGGTGCGTAAATAATTAAAAAAGCTGGGAGACTGCATCCTTCTGCAACTGAGTTTTCCAGTTGAGGTTTTTGTGGTGGCTGTAGCGTTTGACACAGTTGTAAAAGCTCACCTGATAATTATGTTAAACCATTTATTTATAACTCATTTACTTACTTATTTTCCTTATTATGACAACTTTAGGTTGAGCAAGATTTCCGACTGGCGATCTCTGAAGAGACTAACCAGCTTTATGCTAAGTGGCCTTCTTTTTCCAAACAAGTGTACAAGTACAACTCGAAGGTACTCGGGATCAATTGGGAAAAGCAGTTGGATGTAGGAGAGATCGATTTTGGCAACTTGACAGAAGGTGAGGTATATTAAATACCCAACATAATAATTATTCTTAACTTTACCTTATTATATTCAGTGCAATGTGGAAAAAGAATACTCAACAATTGTAAATTCTGAAAAAGAGTTTTGAAACTGAGCTTTGTAGTAGCCGTTAATTGGATTGATTCCATTTCCATTATCGGGTGTATATCTTATATTAATTTATATTGCTACTACTTTCTGACATTTCTTATGACAACTTGGCAACAATTTCTTTTTTTGCTGCTTTAATTAGTTGCTTTAGAAATTACACACATGAGTGCCCTGAATATGGCCATTTTACAAGTGAACTCAAGGGACTCTTGCATTATTATTTCCATCAACATGTCTGCTCTGCAAGTGTGTATTTTTAACTGTCCCATTTTTCTCTCTATCCTGCAGTCGATTGACATCATACTTAATTTGTTCATTTGAATTATTTTCATAATTTCAGAGGAGTGTCAAGAACTGGCTTTCTCAGTTTTGCCATTACTTTTTGTGGGGAGGAGCAAAGGCATGAAAGGGAGATGTACCCCTGCAGAATCCCTGCGATCGTTCATCGATATGAAACCAGTAAGCTATTTTTTTAATTTTTGAGAATTTGTTCAATATGTCATTTTGATAAGTGGTTTTTTATTGTCAGACATTGTAAGACGAGGCTAATTCCTCATTTAGCTGGGGATTAACAAAAGTAAATTTTGTCCAAATCAAGACACTTTTCGTTTGTAGTGTTTGCGACCCTTTTTTAGAAAAGTAGAAACCATGTTTTCAGGTCTTCCATTTTACTATTTATTGGGAAAGCACTTCAAGGGTTTCAGTTTCCACTACTCCTGAAAATGCTAACTGATCCCTTTATACTTACAAATCTTGGTGCTTTTGGGGTTAACAAGGATCCTTTAATTTGATGGATGACAAGATACAATGAAAAAGGAGTCCTCTGGGCAATAGGCCTAGGTGCCAAAATAAACCAAATACACTTATCTTTAGAGCACACTGGATCCTGCATAATTGTTGAAAACAGACATGGTTTGGGATCCACTAGACCCCTTACATGTTTTAAGTGCAATCTCAGCTATTCAATTTTGTGCCAAGTGGGCTGTTCTTCTATGTTTAAATTATACCATATATTTTTTAATAGGAAGGTACTGACATCCAAAACTACATGGCGAGCATTCCGGCAAAGGAACGCCCACAGCCCTTCATTCTTCTTCTTGGTGGAAGCAGGTTCAGCCCTCAACAAGTCTTCATGGTAGTGGAGAGAAGGGCTGTTTTATGTTCATCAATTCTTCAAGCAGTAGACATATGCATGAAAATTATCTATGTACTCGATTTGGATTACCAGCCACACTGCAGTGCAGTGTGGCACATGCTACAACACATGGTGTATATGTTGCCACCAGGTTCCCTGGCAGGTGTCTCATTGATAACTTTCCGAACTTGGCTGAGACATTTGCCAGAGGCCTAGGTAGGAATCTATTTTCAGATAGGTTATACACACAGCATAAATAAAGAAAATTCCGAAACAAAAATATATGTAATGGCAAAGAAATTATAATAATAATGAAGTACATGCATAGTTACAAACAAAAACTGTTTTCAAAGTTTAAAGGCACTGGACATGTTTGGTAATTATCACAGACCAGTATTGTCACTTGGTGTATCCCAACAAATGCATAAAATAACAAACATGTGAAAGTTTGGGCTGAATTGGTCATCGATGTTGCAAGAAAATAATGAAAGAAAAAACACCCTTGTTCCCCAAATTTGGGTGCTTTCAGATGCCTGAAAAAGGCTTCAGGCCTGAAGTCTTTTTATATTTTAGTGAGAAATTACCTCTTTCTCAAAAACTAATTGGTAATTACTCAAAATATATATTAGCATAAAAACCTTCTTTGGTAACGAGCAACAGAGAGCTGTTGATAGTATAAAACATTGTGAGAAACGACTCCCTCTGAAGTAACGTAGTTTTTGAGAAAGAGGTAAATTCTCACTAAAATAATAAAAGACTTCTGGCCAGAAGCCTTTTATTCCTATCTGAAAGCACACTAATTTGTACAACAAGAGTGTTTTTTCTTTCATCATTTTCTTGCAACTTCAATGACCAATTGAGCCCAAATTTTCACAGGCTTGTTATTTTATGCATATGTTGGGATACACCAAGTGAGAATACTGGTCTTTAACAATTACCAAACGCGTATTGTAAAAGCATGTGAGATAATTGAGTTCTAAATCAACAAATTTGTTTACTTTTTGATGGCAGATGTGGACATGGGAAACCAGTGGTCAATTCATGACATGACCTGTACAATTTGTAGTCTTATATATTGTATAGTATGTTAATTCATTGACATTACCTGTACAATTTGAGTTGCTTTTAGATGATACATGTATATAGAACACAGAAAACATGAAAACTAATGGTCAATTCATGACTTGACCTGTACAATTTAGTATGTTAACACGCAAAACGTGGAAAATAGTAAATTCATTGACACTATACCTGTACAATTTGGGTAAGTTTAAGATTTCAGATAGAACAAGGAAAACATGGAAAATGGTCAATTCATGACATGACCTGTACATAGCTACATGTATTTTTTGATGAGTGGGATAAGGACAAACGCGATGAGGTTGTGCATGGTCACTGTACATGTAGGTGTTTGGTGAAGCCAGTGGCATGCAACCACCATAGCCACTACAAATTAAACAGGGAAATGTCTGATTAAAACTGACCCATTGGTGTATGTATAAATTAATTCTTTGTTTCCTGAATGAAAAGACCAAAGGTTGTTCGTGCATACAGATAAAGGTGTGCTATTTATCTGATTGCAGTTGAAGACAAATTTAACAAAGTTATAGTTTAAACTTCCTGTCAGAAACTTGTGCATAGCTATGAACAAACGCCACACTATGAGCTGTGGTGGTTCTGGGATGAACTGGTGGTTTAACAAACTTGATGTTTCGATCAGTGTGCTCTGATTGTCTTCAAGAAAACGAAGAATTCCTCTGAAGAAAATCAAATCACACTGGTTTGAGGCATCAAGATTTAAACCACCTGGTCTTTTCGAAACTCATGTACATGGTGTTTACTGCAAACCTTACTAGATTGTTTTTCCACTGTGCAATTATTGATTGGGATTTAATGTTTGTTTTTGTTGTGTTTTTTTTTTTGGGGGGCGGGGGGTAGTGTTTCAGCTTTTGTTTTGTAATTTGAAATGTTTGCCCAATGGCCGCACATACCAGTGCGCATTACTTTTGAAATTCTTATTTTTTTCACATTATAGAAACAAAAAGGTAAAAACAAAATGTTTCAAATTGCACAAAACGCCCATCACTAACTCCCCCCCCCCCAAGAAGAAAAAATGGAAAACAAATTTAGACTGTCAATTATTGTTGTTATAGTTGTTAATTGTATGCCTTCATAAAAATGAATTGTGATGTGAAATGTTATTTGGTGTAGGCCTAGTTGTGGCTAATAAAACTCACCCCAAAATTTAATTTAAAACCAAGGTTTCTGAATTGTATATTTTTTATGTGTCTTAAAATGGCCATTCCACAACTTAAAAGTAATACACAACTATTGTGTAAAACATTAAGCAATAGCTGTGTAAACGATTTACACAACTAATTGTGTAAATTAATCTTACACATTATTGTGTAGAAATACTACACAACTGTTGTTTACAAATTACACAACTTCGGTTGTGTAAACTGTTTACACAACAGTTGCTAGGTTCATATAGTAAACAGGGGTTGTGTAAAATTTTACACAACTTGTTGAAGATTTTACACAACCGAAATAACAGTGTAGAGTCAGAATCAGAGAGCAGTAGCATGGATATCTCAAGAAAACTTCATCTTCCCCATTTACATTGACCACGCCCCCATTCCCCTTCTCTGACGTCAATCTCTTGACCTCTCGGACCCTGCACATCTCAACCCCCAAAACTACCGAAGCGTAAGATGTCTCCATGTCATCTTTATTATTTAGATTTCATCTTGTTGGCGAGAAGCCCTTCCCCCTTTTAGCTCGGCCCCAGCGGCCAGTCTATAGGATCCAGGGGCCAATCTCATAGAGCTGCGAAGCACAACAAATTGCTTAGCATGAAATTTCTTCCTTGATAAAAACAGCACACCAACCAAACTTCCATTTTGTTGAATATTGCTTGTTACTGGTATTCAGCTGTTGTTTGCTTATCCTGAAAATCACGTGGAACATTGGTTGGTAATCCTGTTGTTATCAAGAAAGACATTCCATGCTAAGCAAATTTGTGTGGTTAGCAGCTCTTTGAAATTGGGCGCTGTGCCGCTGGGCCGGTGTCAGATGCTTTTGCATAATGCAATCGTGTCCGGGTCTATGCAAAAACCGTCCGGTGGACATGTACATAACTGGACATGAACAAGACTGTACATGTTTGTGCGCGCGTAAGCGAGTCGAGCGCGCATGCACTGAACCTACGCATAAGCAGCATGAATATTCACGTATTTTATGATTGCAGCGACTACCCAACGGCCGAACATTTCCCATGTCATTCATGACATGCACTTAGCTTGTAGAAAATGGCGAGCGTGTTCCGTCGACCAAGGGCGTTTCATTTACTGCAAGGACGGTTTTTGCACGGGGCGGACACCATTGCATACGCAAATGTGTCCGGGCAAACACAAATGCAAAACACAAATGCATTATGCAGCAGCGTCCGGGCGGACATGATTGCATATGCAAAACCGTCCGGCGGACATTATTGCATATGCAATAATGTCCTCCGGATAGTATTGCATAGAGGACGTTATTGCATGCGACACCGGGCTGGGCAAACCAGCTGGGGCAGATTCTTGACCAGGAAGTACGTCATGCGTGCATCTATCTCTGGCCGCAGCATTCACGAACGAACACCAACCCTCAGAAATCGTTTCCTCATTTTGAAATGTTTGGCGTGAAAAATTATCCAGACCACTTCTAGGCGAAAAAACTCGCAAAATAGTTTATACTTTCAACAGTTACACACATTGTTGTTCATTAAGTTTTATGGTCATACATTTTTTGGAGCATTTACCAATTTATGACCCTACTTTTAACCAGTCCATGACCCAACAAATGTATAACTGGTATTTTTAGGCAAACTTTTATTAACCCCATTTGTTATTCCAATGTAATTCCACACAACCTTAGAAACTCACAAGTTCTTTCTCTTTTTAAATCTGGCCTCTTGCCACTACTCACCAGCCAGTGATGATTAATTTGGATAGTACGGTTCTCCTGTATATTTTGATCATACTTGTGTAGTTTGTCATTTTTAAATTGAAGTTTTTCCTTCTTCCTTGTGATTTTGTTTACTTTTTATAGCATTTCTTTATTTCTTTGGTTGTTTGCCTGTAGTTGTCCCTTGTCTTTCAGTTTTGATGTGTGAATAAGGGTCCCATTTAGTGGACCTCTGGGCCTATTCGGGGTTTCCCCTTTTGCACAGATGTAATTTTTATGTGTTTGTGCAATAAAGGTAATATAATTAAAATAAAATAAATGAAATGAAAAATAATTAAATGATGCTTATTTTGCTAAGGTTTTGTCTAAATATACCCATACACTGATGTGTGTAATAGCACTAAAGTGATTGTTGAAAAATAATGTTTTTCCTTTTTTTCTTCGTTAATACACTAAGGAGGTTTTGGAATCAAGTTTTGTGATTTATTCTCGCCAAAAGAATGTTTAATTTTCATGAAAAGTTCGTTTGAATCTCACCAGGTTTTAGGAAGTTCTAAAACACAACCGTTATATGCAATGTTGACTAGGCCTACACACTAAAATAAACACTTCGCAGGAATTTTGTTTATGAGAGATATACATGAACTTCTTCTTAACATAGGACACACATTTCATGTTCTCTCGAATTTGGTTTTGGATAACTTGATTATCTTTGAACGCTCAAGAAAAGCACCTCAGTTTTTCTCAAACAGTTTTCCAACAAACAGGTTTTCTACAACATAACAAAAGCCTAGTCCTTTTTTTCTTAACTTGAAGGAGTGTGGGGCCCACTTCTATTGTGAACATAGTGATCATCGCCTGCTATATTCACCACACATGCAATAATCATCGTATTGTATCAGCAGTTGTATGCGTGGCGTAACAGACTGAATGCAGTCGTGCATACAAAATAAACCTGCATTCTAAACAGGGGTTACGTAACAGTGTCTGGGATTTTTAAGCCGTAGCGTTTTATGTTTCTGCCCGCAGCTAGCACAACAGGGCTTTTCAGCATGCACGGTATCTATACGGCTGACCAAAGTGGGTGCCCGGATGCTGTACCCGGATTAAACAAGACTGTATGCCGTTGAGTGTGTGTTCTTTTATGGTGCACATCATTTATGCAAAACAGGTTACTGTGTCTGGACTGCACTGGTCTGGCCCTTCTACACTGGTCTGGCAGACATATTGAAAGAGAAGAGACTGATAAAAAACCTAGACTGTAGTATATCAATAGTGTGAGTTTGAGTCAGCTTCCCTGTTGAGAGCCATCAGCCGATGACCATTCGTAGCTGACCAGGTGACTCGGCCAAAATTCAACCTTGTAACGGTTGTTTTTAGCAGCTACAGTTAACTTCAAGGTTGAAGGGTCGTGAGCAACAGCTTAGGAGAAGCGAACTTTACTGTCCTGTGCCCTGGCAGAGTAGAGCAGGGAGGGATAAACCTGTAACGAACGAGGACAGCTCGATTGGTCAAGAGAGTGTAGAAGAAGTACAGAGTTCACGATCAACGAGCTGTTTTTGGAAAGTCCGTCGAGATCCAACTGAACTCTCTCGGAAGAACTTGGTGTTGTGTGCCCGGATCTTGGTTGAAAATCAAGAAAGGGAGAATCTTTACCCTTCATCTAAGAAGGTCAGCCCATTAGCTTCAAGTTCAGACGTCTTTCTTTGCAGATCCAAGAGCTTTTTGGTGGAGGTAAGACTTACTGTAGATTTCAAACGATGATAATAATTGTGCAGTTACGTTTCGCAGCCGCCATGTTGTTTGAATGTACGGGCTATCAATGCATAATATTCACCTCGGAGGCGGAACTGTCTCACACCCAAGGTCTGGTGTCTGCCGCGCCTCTTCTTGAATGATACAAATCGGGGTCTAATTTTGGCGCCATTCTTGTCCTAGCTCTTTATGTCAGTACTCGGCTTATAATGGGTTTTTAAAGGATTTTCACTTTTGCTTTCAGTAACAGGAAAGCATATTCTGCTAAATTTAGCACATAATTATTTTCCGGTTGTCTGTTTCGTTGTTTGTTTGTTGAAGGGCGTATCCTTTGGTCGAGGGTGGCATGCCGACACCCAGCCTGTCCTAAATTGATCACAATTTCATAGTTGTCCGTTTCTTAGATGTCCAAGAATTTTGAAGGGCGCCGTCCTTTTGTCATTATGGTGACTTAGTGTCGGCACCCACTAACTTGTCCTCAAACATTATTCGTATTTTATAAACGCACAACGTACAATAATCTTTATAACATGGGAAAAGGCACCCACTTTGTGTCATTCGTAATGAAATCAATTAGTATCAAATAAACTGAAATGAGATATTTTATTTTTCTTGATAACGTTTATACGTTCGATTTCTTTTCAAAATATTAAATGAATTGTGAAAGTCACTAAATACTTATGAATGGAAAACCAAACAGCTGAATTGCTCAGGCGAAAAACTGTTGGGCATCCATGTTGATTTTAGGTCACATAAATCGATGCTGATTGAATTAATTGAAGCGAGATAAATTATTATTTGTTTTGATTATTCTGAATCGTAAACATGATAAAAGCATTCATGCTCCTATTAATTAATGTTCCATTAACAACAGCGCGAAGTCACACCTGTTTTTTTTTATTTGATTTGACCATCTGTAAATATTTCTTAAATAGCTTTTTGGATTTTTTTTAATTGCTCGTTGCGATAATGTCTGTGTGACATGAACCTTTTAAGAATCTGTTTATTTATAAAATAAAATAAATGAAACATTACGAAACTATAACAGCGTTTTCCCGTAACAGTGCCAGCTAAAAATGCCAGCTAAAAAAGCAGAGGACCCGTCATCAAAATTTAACAATTAAAATAATCTGAAAGTAATTAATTTTACTCGTCGATGTTGCAATACGACGATTAATTTTTAAACGTTGTGTTACCCATACGCCGCCATGTGAACGTACACCATGGTCGTGTCACATAAGTGACGTCATTGTATCCCTCCGTTTTTCTTGAAATCTGGCGTTCATGAAAAAGTTGTGTTTGGCTTGTTTCATTCATTTGTTTTATGATTTAGTAGTTCTTTGTTCGCTTGTGTTTCTAAGTGTTTGTTGTACGTCAATGGCTCTATACACGTACATAGGTGGTGTCTGAAACCACGACCAAGTCACGTACGTTATGCACACATTATCAGTGATCAGAAGAGCTCCAGACTACTCTTTACCCTCCCAGCCTCACTTTCAGATGCATTTATTTGAATTTGAGAAGAACAAAATTCGAAACTTACGTTCTCTGAACATTTCCTACTTTGCGTGTCATTCTTGCAACAAAACACAAATAACAAGTAAGAAATCCCTTTGCGGTTTCTGTTTTTGTGTACTTTTATTGTTTCTCTGAGCTCTGAGAGCAAACGATGTGTAATGCGGTTCACCAATTAGCAATCCCGACATGCAGCTTCTCCGTTTGACGTCATCAAACGGTACATGTATACTTTCTTAGCATAAAGTGTAGAAGTATAGTATAGAAGTGCCCTTTTCAAGAAATGGCCTTGCCCTCTCTCAGATCTAAAAAAAAAAAAAAAAAAAAAGTGGGGGGGGGGGGTGGCTGTCGTTAGGTTCAACAGCCACGCTTCGAGTCAGCTAAACCCGTTGTCGGTTGTTGACACACCGACCAGAGTGTATTAATGATCTGTACGTGATGTCTAATTATGATCACCAATTGATCTTAATTAGTCTCAGGAACTGCCACGGCCACAAGACTTGACTTTTGATTCTTGATTATATTAGTATGTCCTTTAAATAAGACTACGATGATGTCGATATTAATTAGTATCGATTCTTCTTTTTTTTTGAAGTGGGGAGATAAACTAACTACCTTATGACAATGGGATGAAGGTTTTATAGTCTCAACAAAAACCAGAGAGTCATTAGTCAGTGATTATTACTTGGAGATATTTCCATTGATTTTTGTGTGCCCCCCCCCCCCCCCCGAATAAATCGTGACGGGTCTTTGGTGGATGGTCCTTGATTTCGCTGCGTGTTTTGACTGTACACTGTTTACCGCACCACATTGGAGACGCACAAAAGACAATAAGCTGCCAGAAAACACAAAGGATCGTGGGGTTGTTCGGCTAATTAGCAGTGTATTTGACAATCTGTATATTACAAGAAACCGCACCAAAGAATCAGTGACTGTAATTTGACGGAAATGCAAGCCTTTTCTGGCTGTTGGCTGGCTCAATGGAACCATGGAACGAACCTGTCTTTCCGATGTTGAGCTAATAAACTAAACATGAACGCACCGGTGGCCGGAACTTGTTGCACAGTGCTTTCCGTCGAAAGGGTTTCGACGGGTGGGGGTGGTGAAGGCCTTCCACGAATTAAAGGCAGTGGACACTATTGGTAATTACTCAAAATAATTATTATCATAAAACCGTTCTTGATTATGAATAATGGGGAGAGGTTGATAGTAAAAAACTTTGTGAGAAACGGCTCCCTCTGAAGTGATGTGGTTTTCGAGAAAGAAGTAATTTTCCACGAATTTGATTTCGAGACCTCAGATTTGGAATTATTGAGGTCTCGAAATCAAGCATCTGAAAGCGCACACAACTTCGCGTGACTGGTGTGCTTTTTCTTTCATGTTTATCTTGCAACTTCGACGGCCGACTGAGCTCAAATGTTCACAGGTTTGTTATTTTATGCATATGTTGAGATGGTTAGGGTTATGAGTGAGAAGTCTTGTCTTTAACAATTACCAAAAGTGTGCAGTGTCTTTAAATTAATGGTGTAGCTTGCAGGGCTGTATGCTTCGTTTTTGAAAGGGCAAGGGCACCAAGGCATTTTCTCTTTGGCAAAGGGCACCCTATGAGGAAATTGAAAATTTCTGCTGGAGCATTTCAAGGGCACCAAGGCAATGGCAAGGGGCAACGGAGGCAATCGCCTCCGCTGCCTCCGTGAAGTATCAGGCCTGAGCTTGTAACGACGCGCAAATGAGAGATAAATTGCCTAAGGATTAAATACAAAGAAAATAAAAATATACCTAAAAAACAATCAACAATGAAGGTAAATAGATATTCATACTTAATAAACAAAAGAATATAAAAAAGTAAAAATTAAGTATTAGATTTCTTCTTCAATTTGAGGTGCAGCCTAATGACAATTTGTTTGCAACTTGTGTAATCGTAATCTTGCTTTACCACAAAGATCAATTTTGAAGTTAACTTTACGAAACAAACAAAATCGTTAGAATAATTAAAGATATCCGTTATTTTTTTTTAAAGCATCTCTGATGTCATTCGCGTGAGCTTTACACTATTATTTACCGCAATTGTTTCTACCTCTCACCCACAAACAAATAACATTTCAAATCGCAGTTCCACTCCTGCAAATTTTCTTCAAACTTGCTTTGATAACTGTTAAGGAAACAACACCCTATTGTCCTTGGCTATGCCAGGCGAGCTGTATCTCCCAACAAAGCGGTAACCCTTTGTCATCTTTTAATCTGTCCCGAGAATACAATAACAAAAAGTGGGGAAGGTCGTTGTTTTTAGTTATGTCACAAAATGACCAACAATAACAAAGACCCAAAGCAACCTTGGCATTAAAAATCTACGCCCCATTTTTGCGACGCTGTGATATATCGAAGACCACACCATCAAGCAAGACGCGCATCTCATTTTCCAATATTTTTTCTTTAAATTAATGTGAACACAAGATAAGATTGCTGCTGATCAAATTAGTAAACCACCATAATCTCCTTTTTGGTTTTGTTTATATCAAAATGGTATTGACTGTGGAACAGTATTTTTGTTTAATTTTATTTTTGTATCGGTGTTCTCTCTAAATTATTGTCTTATAATTTATGTCCAGTACAAATTTATGCCAAATTGTGTCATGGTTTATGAAAATCTATTCCCTTCCAACTATATAAAGACATTCAGACGGTATGTTTTTTTGTGTGATGTTGTTTAAAGAGAATTTCAACAGAATTCTTATAATAAAAGAAGTGGACACAATCAAGCAAGAATCTTAAAAATTGTTGGGGAGAAAAAAAAAAAAAAAAAAAAAGAAGATAGAAAAGCCTTTGTCCTTTTGTGGTCCTCTATAAAAAATACATTCTTGCACCCGAGAAGACAAAATACAGAAATTACACGGTCGTATTTCAGAAATTTCTTTTCTGGATTGGTTTCGATGTTTGGTTGTTTTCCTACCCTGCTTGGGGGTAGTCTACGTACTTCGCCTTTCCACATATTTCCCAGACTTTCCAAGACTTTGACCACATTATAATCTTAGTGCAAGACGTTTCGCGTTTTCTTTAGTGTACACGGGGGTCGTGGCGGGCGCTGTATTGGTGAGTTAGCCGCGCTGTGTATGAAAGGAAAACGTGGAACGTCTTGCACCGAGACTAACCACATAATATTGTGACCTTACTCAGGACCACGGGTGACCCAAGGCTACATACCAATACGCCTAATATGTAGCGGTCACTCACAAACCAATGTCCTTCACCAACTTTTTGAGTAACTACATCGGAACAATAACCTCGAATCTGTGGTCTTTTTTGTCAATCATTTTTTTTAATTTTTTTTTTCATGAAATGATTGACGTTCATGCTTTCTTTCTAGAAGAAATTTAATTCTTGCTTTTTAATAGGACGAGATTTGAGTTTCTGATTATGAGACAGTCTGTCAGTTAAATGATGCAAACAAGGAGCAAAAATGCTCCATGGTTTACTTATGTGATTGTGATATGATTTTGTATTTTGTATTTTTTTTTTGTATTTTTTTTTTTTTTTTTTTGGGGGGGGGGTCCTAAATGCGCCGTAGCACCATGTAAACCCTTATAAGGTGATACAGGTATCAGAATCCATCACTGCAGTGCAATAAACCTATCTTTCTGAGAGTTTGTATATACTCAGCGCTTTGAGTACCTTGTTTGGTTGATACGTGTGCTATATAAGACGTCGATATTATTATTATTATTACAAAGGAGTGATGTGGGTTCGACTCCAATATTGTGCGGTCATATAACAAGTGAGACCATTGAGCTTTAGCTCCTTGGTGAGACCATGCCCTCTGCCGACTACATTATCTGTCTACCCATTATGAATTGTATAATAAACGGTTTCAAATTCTTTTCATGGACCAACTCGACCGATCCAAGGCAACGTGTTCCTTTTGTGAATACTGGTCGTCCCCATCACACACATGCTTTGAAGCCACTGGACACTATTGGTAATTACTCAAAATAATTATTTATCATTAAAACCCTTCTTGACTACGAATAATGGGAGCTGTTGATAGTATAAAACATTGTGAGAAACGGCTTCGTCTGAAGTAACGTAGTTTTCGAGAAAGAAGTCATTTTCCACGAACTTGATTTCGAGACCTCAGATTTAGAATTTGAGGTCTCGAAATCAACCATCCAAACGCACCCAACTTTGTGTGACAAGGGTGTTTTTTCTTTCATTATTATCTCCCAACATCGATGACCAATTGAGCTGAAATTTTCACAGGTTTGGAATTGTATTCATATGTTGAGATACAGCAAGTGAGAAGACCGGTCTTTGACAATTACCAATAGTGTCCACTGTCTTTAAAACAGAGATATCAACAGCTAGCGGCTACATCTTGAGGTGGTTATTTGACCACGGTTGAATAGTTAAAATAGTATGTGCCAGGGTGCTATACCTCCGGTGGAAGCTCTCCAACAGGTACAAACAAAACTGTAATTTCACGACGGAAAAATAAACATATGGAAAGATCATTCCAAGCAACGTTGGCGGCATTTTTGTGTTGCTATCATTGGCACCAGCAGTGGTGTGATTTGTTGTGATTAGCACTTAATCTTATAGGGAAATACACAAACTGCAATATTGGCGTGGAAGTCCAGCTTGGTCATCGGGTGGCCCAACGGATGGCCGGATGCCCACGTGAGCTCTTGTTTAAAGGCACTGGACACCTGCGTTAATATTGTCAAAGACCAGTCTTCTCACTTTGGTGTATCTCAACATACATGTATGCATCAAATAACAAACATGTAAAAATTTGAGCTCAATGGTCGTCGAAGTTGCGAGAGAATTATGGAAGAAAACAAAGCTTTTCTCACAAGTTATTTGATTTCGGATGCTTGATTTCGAGACCCCAGCTGAGGTCTCGAATTCAATTCAATCAAATATTTTTGTGAGAAATGACTTCTTTGTCAAAAACTACGTTACTTCAGAGGTAGCCGTTTCTCATAATGTTTTATACAACCAACATCTCTCCATTGCTCGCTACCGAGTAAGTTTTTATGCAAATAATTAGTTCGAGTAATTACTAAGAGTGCCCAGTACCTTTAAGCCGGAAACCAAGTGAAAAGAAAACTGATAAAGCTAGCATCCTGAAATTAAACACGACAACTACTTGAACATGCTGTTGTAGTTTACTTTCAGTGAATCACCTGGACCCAATTTCATAAAGCTGTTCAGCAGAAAATAATGCTTGGTAAGTTTTCTTTGCTAAGATGAAATTTTGTGGGGCATCATTTACAACAATGTAACCTGAATTTGATTTTGGCTTGTAACCTTTTTCTGTTGAGCAATACTGTCCCGTGCTTAGCAGGTTTTTGTGCTTGCATTACTGCCACTGATTTCATGAAGCATGTACAAACTTGCTGAGCAAAAAACAAATATTCAATTAATTGAAATGAATATAAATACTAGTATGGCGTGCTGGTGGGCTTTGTCCACTCAAAGGAATACTTTTGGTATTGTCAAAGTTCAGTAAATAGGCCAAATTTTCACTTGCTGTGTCTCAACATTATGCATATAGCAAACCTGTGAAATTTGGGGCTCAATTATGCAAGAAAGTTATTTACAAAGGGGAAAGCACCTGTGTTGTTTTGTGTGCTTTCAGATGCCTTAGAAATTAGAAAAAGCCTTTTTCAGATTCAATTTCTTGGGAAAAAAAATATAAAACTGCTGAAAACACTTTGGAAAATGTGGATAGTTACAAATACTTGGGTGTTATTATCTCCAGGGACTAATGCTGGAAAACACATGTTAATAAAGTAAGTTCCAAAGCCACTAGACTCAACGGATTTATTGTTAGAGTAGTTAAAACTAGAAACCCTTACATTCTGACTTTACTTTATCGCTCAATTAGCAGACCCATACTTGAATACGCAGCTCCAGTCTGGTGCCCTGTTCTTTCGACTCAGCAAAAAACGCTAGAGAAGGTACAGAGGCGATTCACCCGTTTTTGTTTGGGTCTGCCGATAAGGGTTTTAATTGATTCTGTAAATGAAATTGAATATTCTAACAGGGTTCATTTCCTTTCAATTACGTTTGTTATTAAATGGTTATATAACATATTTGACATTGACACGGACACTCTAATTCCCATTAATTGTAGACATATCGAATCTGTTAAATTTGTCCATCATCGGGCTCGTTCCAATGCTGCCCATCATTCTCTTTTTCACAGATTCCCTAGATTATGGGACGAACAACCGGTCTGCATTAAAGATACAGTTATCCATAGTTTATCCTCCTTCACAAATTCCCTCAGGAATCATTTATTAGTCCCTGGCGAGGAGGTCCCCTTGACCAAAACAGTTTATGACTTTCTAGTTGCCTTGCCCATTCAAATACCTTGCTGCTGTTTTTTATTTCTCAAATTTATAGTGCCATTTGCATAATTAACTAGAATCTCTCTTTTAACGATTTTGTATTTTTAATGCCCATTAGTGCTTTTATAGTTTTAACTGCTTGTATAGTTCTATATTGTTATACTGTATGCCATGTTTTAATAATGTCCATCTGTAATGTCCCTTTTTGTCTCTTCGTAAATTGTGGCATCAGGAGATTTAGTTTACTTTTTTAAAATCCTTCAGGGGTGCTGCTTTTTTTGTTATTGTATTGTATGTTCTTGTTTTTGTTTTCTTCTGTTCTTATTGTCTGTGCTTGAATTTTTGCCTGTGAAATTAATAAATGAAATGAAATGAATGAAATGATTACAAATTACTATTTCTCTTGTTAATTACCCCTTTGCCGTTTAAAGCCATTGTACACTATTGGCAATTACTCAAAATGATTATCAGCATGAAACCTTACTTGCTAACAAGTAATGGGGAGAGGTTAGTATACAACATTGTGAGAAACGACTCCCTCTGAAGTGACGTGGTTTTCAAGAAAGAAGTAATTTTCCATGAATTTGATTTCGAGACCTTCAAGTTTTGAGGTCTCGAAATCAAGCATCTAAAAGTACACAACTTCGTGTGACAAGGGTGTTTTTTCTTTCATAGTTATCTCGCAACTCCGACGACCAATCGAGCTCAAATTTTTACAGGTTTGTTATTTTATGCATATGTTGAGATACACCAAGTGAGAAGACTGGATTTTGACAATTACCAATAGAGTCCACTGCCTTTAACAAAGTTAGTAGGCCTAGAATGGGATGGTGGGTGCATCATGTATTAACGTCAGTGGTAATTAATTGTGCCAGTGCTGATAAACTTATTAGTAAAAGTTTAAAAAAACATAAACAATTTATACATGAGTTTGGAGCCAGTACTTAAAGGCACTGGACACTATTGGTAATTACTCAATTGTTAGCATAAAAACTTACTTGGTAACAAAAATACACCCAGAGCCTGAAGGGCTAGCTTCAGAAAAAGGGGTCTTTTGACTTCCCCGGTCAGGTTTGCCTGACCCCATGTCAAAGATTATCCCCGTTCTTTTTTTTCCAAGAAATTTCAAAAGTCAGTCCTTCCCACACCCCATGGGTTTGCCCTTTTTGTGGTTACAAAATTTCCTCCGCGTATTATAGTGGTACCGCTTAAGTAAGGTCAGTTCACTACCGATGGTTCAAAGTCGAACGTCATCAATCGGGGCCAGGGCTTTCGCATTTCCAAAAACTTTTAGGAAGTCACAACTGCGCATGATCGGCAAGCTCGCGTCTGACGTCATTCTTGGTAGGAGTGCGTACCTCGGGGGTCAGAGGTCGCCGCTTTGTTGCACCGGGGGACGCAGTTTACCCGGAAACTGTTGTAGAAAACTGAGAAAGACAAATATTGTAGTGTCAGCGTTCTTTGTTGTTACGTCAGAGGTACGTGTTCAAGAAGAATCATTGCAGGGTAGTTAATACGTTTGGTAATCACTGTTAAATTTAGTACCAAATACTATTTTATAAGAAATTGCTTATATCGAAGCATTGTGGTTATGTGAAAAGATAACAGTTTTAAGTCCTAACATTCGAATATGAGAAGCGCTGCTTTTACTAAGGGTTCTCAGATTGTGTATTTCTTTTAAGGGACCATTTTTCCTACGTGGACGTTATTCACTCCGGACTTTCGGCGATATCAAAAAAGCGCAACCACCTTTTGAAATGAAATGTTCACATCTTAGTTATTATTGTACCCATTACCTACATATGGTGTTAAGACAATCGAACGGTTTCAACAACCAAAGTTACACTTTGCCTGTAAGCTCGAAGTCAGTAATGGAAACAATCAACTATTTTGATAAGAAAACCAAAATGCAGTTTCACTTTTAGTCGGTTGATGAAATGGTAGCTGCACTTTTATGTAGAAAGCTTTTTAGGAAACAAAGGAAGTGAAATTGTGGAGATTCCTTAAACAGATAACTTTTACTTGTTGTTCATAAACAAAATCCCATCCTCTTGCCAAAAACAGTTCGGAAATTCGCGTAGACAGTAAGTCAGGACCCGACTGGTTTGAAATAACAAACCGCGGTGTAGTACCATGAGAAAATCAATGTTTCAATCATAGAATGTGTGTGTCATTGAGCGGGAAATGCATGGGAACCAGCTATACTCCGTATCCAACAACTTGGCTCCATTGTCTGTGTATTTCCACTTAGCAGGAAATAATTTGCTCACCACAGAATGATGAAACGAAACTTGATATGAGCAATGTATGTTTTTTTTTTTTTTTTTTTTTTTTTTTTTTTTTGGGGGGGGGGTAAAGAACCTTGCTTTTCTGTCGTTAACGAATTTACAGGGAATTTGTAGTGAAAACTCACCCATAAGCTCTAGTCATTAATGGTTTGAATACAATTCAAATCTGAAAACAAATGTAGCTTTCCGACACAGTCATGTTTAATTTCTGCTCAATATTAACCGGGAAGTAAAACACTTTCATAACAAGAAAACTTAACTGTTTCATACGCCTGGAAGTGAAACCTAATTTAGTTTTAGAGTGGCCGTCGTGAGGAACAAGTCATAAACAGTAAACTGTGAAAAAAAGTACATTGACTTCATTTTTTTTCATTTTCTTTTTATGTCTGCACATGCGCTTAACTTTTTAATAGAGGGGAAGAGGTTGTTTCGAAATAAGTGAACAGAGAGATTCTGGAGTTGTATTTTTGCATTTTCGTTGTGGACACTATTGGTAATTACTCCATTAGCATAAAACATTACTTGGTTAACGCCATTGGACACTTTAGGTAAACAGTATTGTCCAAAGGCCCGAACTTTGTGTATCACAACTTCTATATCAAATAACAAACCTGTGAAAATTTAGGCTCAATCGGTCATCGGAGTCGGGAGAAAATAACGGGATAACCCACCCTTGTTTCCCCACGTTTCGCCGTGTCATGACATGTATTAAAAACAAATACGTAATTCTCGCTAATGTTTTCTCAAAAAGTAAAGCATTTCATGGAATAATATTTCACGATAAGTCTTTCACAATTACCTTCTGTAAACCCTGTAAGTTATTTGTAAATCTGTGAACTTTTAATTGTTTTTCTGTACCGAAAGTGTATAATGGCTTTAAAACGAGCAATGGAGAGCTGTTGGCAGTATAAACCATTGTGAGAACACTCCCTCTGAAGGAACGTAGTTTTCGAGAAAGAAGTCATTTTCCACGGATTTGATTTCGAGACCTCAGATTTAGAATTTGAGGTCTCGAAATTAAGCATCTGAAACCACACAACTTCGTGTTACAAGGGTGCTTTTTCTTCCTTTATTATCTCGCAACTTTGAAGAGTTTCTGTGCATATGAGATACACCAAGTGATAAGACTGGTCTAGGACAATTACCAATAGTGTACAGTGTCTTTAAAGACATGACCTAAAGTCACTTGACACCTTTGTTGGTAATTGTCAAAGACCAGTATTCTCACTTGGTGTATCCCAACATAATTATGCATAAAACAACAAACTGTGACATTATGACTCAACTGGTCATATAGAAAGTTGCATGAAAAGAAAAAAAAAAGTAAAAAAAAGACACTTGTTGTACAAATCTGTGTGCTTTCAGGTCTGAAGTCGTCTAATCAGATTCAAATATTCTAGTGAGAAACAACCTTTTTCTCAAAAAAATATGTTACTTCAGAGGGAGTTTGTTTCCCACAATATGACAGTCAATATAGCTTTCCGTTGCTTTTTGGTCTACCAAGTAAGTTTTATGCAATCATTTTAGTAATAACCAATCATGTCCAGTGTCTTTAAGCATTGTTTTATTGATTAATGGGGAAACAATCATCTTGGAATCGATTTGTAATCAAAAGTCTAGTACCAATCGTGGAGCAAAGTGTGATTACTTTGTCTGCCAATATAATAAGCAATTAAAACAACATTTATAAAAATGTTTGAACAACTATTACACACCGCGTCGCTCGTGAGAACTTAAAATTTATGAGAGCATAGATATTGGGCAGAGTTTGAAATGAGTATATGACACGTTATGATGCTTCGTTAACGAACAACACCCACCATATGTTTGAGATAATTATTGAGTGTGAACAGACGAAGATGCCCATGTGACTTACTTGCATCATCTCGCCCTGTTCACACGCACGAGATCAATGTAGTAGCAGGGGTCCCATGTTTTTATTTTAGCACGGTGGTAATTGCACTTCTTGTGAAAGGGCAACCATGTTTGGACTGTTGTCCAAGGTACTATGTGAATGTTCTTTATAGGCTTTTTCACACGGGATCAATTTAGCAGGGGTCCCTTGTTTTATTTTAGCACGGTTGTGTAATTTTTACTTCGTGTGAAAGGACAACGGTGCTTGGACTGTCCTAGTTCCCTATAGTGAAATATTCTCAAACCTTTTGTTGTCTTTTGACACGTATATATTATTTTGTAAAATGTTACAACCTTGCTATAATTTAGCAAGGGACCCTTGCTGAAATTGCTCTCATGTGAAAAGGGGCTTTATACTGACACCCGCCGTTTCATTCTTAAGATATTGTTTACCCCCTGCCCCATCCACATCACTCCCTCCGTTTGTCAATACTCCAACCTCCACCCCTTCCACCCATCTCCCGCATCCTTGTCTCCTCCTCCGTTTCCTCCTCCTCCTCCTCAATGTCTTAAGACCCCAAACTGCCTCCTCGATCTGCCAACATGATTTTTCTCCGTGATACTGGGTCGTTCCTAGATGTACACGAGCGATAACTTTATCTCTTCTGTATACCCTATAGGACCCCATCACGATAATTCCACAGGACCGCTAGCTATAAGCGGTGTCAAGATTAAAGTGTGTGTTGTCACGCAAAAAGTGCAAGACTCGATCGTATAAAGTATAACTTGCCTCTCTCTCTCTGGAGACGAAGCCTGCAGCCTCCACAAACATAAATTACATGGAATTTCCTATCCATGCTTGTGTGGAACAAATTGCCATATCAGGAGTTAAAGTTCTTAGTGGGTTTTTTTTGTCGGTGAACGATTTCCCCTTTGTATAGCAGAGCAAAATGCCTCTTGTATCCGGTACTATACAATCTTCATTTTGCTATCAGTGTGTATATACAAAACACCAGCTCTCTTATTGTTTTGTCATTTTGAAGATTTTCGAGAACTGTGAACCAACAATCGCAATTTCCCCTCTTCCCCCCAAACAAAAAATAAATAATAAAATAAAATAAAAATAGATTATGGGTTAGTAAACAATGTATTGTCTGGCCTTCAATTATGGTCTGAAAATTACTACCTTTAAATACCCTTTGGGGTTCGATATATTTAAAAGATTATCTCGTTTTGATCAAATTTGCGATCAAGTAACGATTGCTACTATAAGTGGCCTGATAAGGAACAAGGAGTGTGAACAAGTGTTGCAAATTTCATCAAAATTAGTTGGTTTTGTTGTGATCAATTTGCTTCAGGAGGGAATCGTCTTAATCAAATATGCTGCCATCTTCCATGTAGAAGAAAGTTTGATTTTCGCGCCCAAAGATATCAAAATGACAATTTAATTTTTCCATGAGGCTGCTTAAGTGGAAACATTTTACGGAACCCACTTTCTCTTTAGAGTTTTGATGGGATTGGGTATTATTAGGTCAGAACCCAGTGAATGATTTACTTTATATTCGGAGCACAGCAAAATGCTACACAACATGGATCAATTGCTACCAACAAATCACCATTTGCTTCTCTTTATTTGCATTCAGCGTGCACAAAACAAATTACTGTCTATAGTTGGTTTGCCACTCCTGAGAAACTGCTGGCCAAAACCGATCACTGTATTGACCTCTTTAAATTGTCAACTATATACGATGTATTTTACTTTTAATTTATTGGTCTTGTTAGGGCTGTATGATATTGTGTGAAGGAAGATAGGTCCAGCATGGCCGGTTGTAAAACCTAGGTTGATCAATAATTGGTGTGGATTTGAAGACGATTTTGTGTATTTATTTTGTTGTACTGTTAAAAAAAAAAAGACTCGCCGAGTTGTGAGCTCACAATACAGCGCCCTCATTGTTGAGCCTGTCCATTTTTTTACCAGGACAATTATTTCAAACCGAACCACTGAGTCGTGAAAAAATGAATTTCAATCTAATGATTGACCTACAATATAAAACAATATTGATTATTGTTTTGACAGAGCTGCTCATTAAATACAATTACTTCAGTAATACATCAGGGATTGCGCTTGAATTCATTTTAAATATTATTTTATTTAAAATTTGTAAAAACTTGTTTACTGTCTGTAATTTTAAGGATATTCGTTTAAAACTCAAAACTGCCTCTTTCGTGATCGTGGAAGTCATTAAAGTAGGGTTTAATTTGACTCATTGCGGGTTTTGGCCATGTCCGGACGCCGATCAATCACACAAACACACCGTAGCATTCTGATATTTTTTTTTTGCGCTCACTATGTTTTTCCTCGTGTAGCCATGGTGAATGAGCCAGATTTGTTTTTTGCACGAACAAAACAACACATCTAACTGACAAATCTCGCCCTTTTTATAATTAACTAGACGTCCCCCATCCCGCAATAACAACGAGCCGAATGAAAACTGGCACATCCCTCACAAAATACACGATCTGGGAATCGCATTTTTATGTCAGCTCGCTATCCCTCTCTTCATAGCTCTGTTATGTTCGATGACGCGTTTGACGTATAGCCCCACAACTCCGGGGGCAGCAAGTTTGATAAACGCGCCTGCGCATTGGGGACGTCCTTTCACGTATCCTTGGCGGTTGGCTTGCACACATACACTGTACACGCTGTATGCATCAAGCACCCGTCGTACACTGTGTACAAGGAAGAAGACTATAAAGCCTTTACGCTAGTAGTGAGCGCTACATTTACTTACTATAAGGTAGCTGCTAAACATGCGTACGGACGTTTGAGAATCACGCACCCGCACAACGCACATGGGTTTGTCAACACCCTAGCCTTAGCCACTACACCACACCACAACACACGGCGAGCCCCCGACCAGGGACCCGGCCAGCAGCACCCCAAAGTTATATAAAACAGGGAGCTTACAGTAACTTCCGAAGCAATTTGGCTACCAAGGATAGTGGAAACTTCCGATAGTGCACCCCTAGATCTCCAATCGTCTGGGCATCTTTCCCCTCTCGAGTTTCGACTGAGGGAAACCTCAAATTTGATATTTACGATGCCTATGCTACCAGAGCAGGTTGACTACCTGTTTCCAACGCACCCAGCTCTGGACGAATACGGGGAGGCTACACTAGACAACGTCAGTAAAGGTAAGTTGCGCTCCTTGACAAACCTCAGCTCAAACAAAACACAAACACCACCAAATCCCCCTCAATACTTTATTCCACCTTTTGCAAACCTCAAAGCGCAGCTTAGCAGTTTTGTTTCGTGCGAGTCAGAACTTGCCGCCAAATGAAATTTAAAAGTGTCTTGCAAAATATGGTAAATATCTGTTGTGGTTTTGCGCTCCCCTGTGGGAGTCCACACGGCCGGGGTAAAAGTGTACATCGCCCAATTACGGTAACAAATTGTATTTTAGTGGATTTTTTTTTGATGTGTTTTGTAAATATTAAGGCTTGTGTGTAGGTGCAACTTGACCACATGCTGGTTTAAGAGTTTGTAGTAAAGAATTTGATGTGTTTTGTAAGTGGAAGTGTTTTGTTTCTGGTCTTTTTTTAAAGTCAAATGTTGGCCTGGAATTGTTGTTTTTTGAGGACGCATTTTGCCTTGAAAGGTGTTTTGGTAACCGGGTCGTGTCGCTAGCACCACCATACTATCCTCGACTCTATTTTATGTTTGTTATGTAAGTATTCTAATTTTCATAATGGTTTTATAATCTCAATTTTATTTTGAAAGTTTTCATAACTAGAACTCTCCTTTTTATTTAATACATTGTTGACCCTTGCTGTTTTTTATTCGATGAAATGTATAGAAAGAAACTCGGTAGATATAAAGCTAACTTAGGAAAAAAGAGCTGTATGCTGGACTTCACAGCATCTGAGAGTTTGATGCTACTTTTTTTATTGAAAAGTAATGAATTAAGGTGTGGTTTGAAGGTTCGAGGCATATCATTGGAATTCGTTGTCTCGCCAAAAGGCGTTTTGGGGGGTTTGAGGTATTTGTCATATGGAAAACAAAAATTGCAATCATTTTAGTTTTAACATCAGTATTCGAAGGCACCTACAGCAACCGTACGCAACTTTTGAGGGGAAATTATTTCTGTTTTAAGCTCAGGATTTTACAATATTTTTTTTTCTGTTTTTGTTTTGCCTTATTTGTTTGCACTCGGAGAAAAATGAGCTGCGGCTCAAACTAAGTTGAAATAATATTTTCATTGTTAGCCATTTAATTTTAGGCATGATTGGTTTTGCATTAAAATTATTAACATATTGATGACTTAATACTTTTGGTAAAGTTAATTTTTTTTCTCGTGAAAATTTTCCGCCCGGAGATCACAGTTTTCTTCGACCAAAATTGAAAAACATTGCTTGCTTGATGGAACACTTGTTAATTTATAGCGGTCACATCATATAAAGTAAGACCTCCATTGAACGGTTCTATTAGATTTAAGTTAAATAAGATATACAAATTGGAACACCTGGATGAGCTTGGTATTTCTGTTTTTATTTTTTAGGGGGGGGGGGAGGTTAAAGTTATCGCAATATTTTCCATATAGGATGTTTTCGAAACCTTTGTATCTATTTGGCGTAATAAATCGTTTTCCCAACCGCCTGCAGAATAAAAAATCAAACGAAAAAAAAACCAGATCATAATCTTGAAAAATTTATTGCTGCTGTGAAACTGTTGTTGTTTTATGGATTACCGTTATTTTTCCACAAAGCAATATTTATGGATATATAGTGGGCGATATGAAGCAGTAATAGGTCAGTTCTGTTTTATCTACAATCCACAATCTATTTTACAATTTATGAGTCTATTTCGAATTATTTTTGTGTGCTTATCAGCTTCTTGAAAAGCTGTGTATCCAATTAGAAATATGACATCCAAGTAAATACAAGTTAGCAAGTTCTTGTTTTTGTTACAAATAATAATTTTTTTTATTTATCCATGATCGATTATGGCTGTTTAATTTATAAACACTGAAAAGAACGCTCCTGTTGTGATAATTGGCCAATATAACATGTGGCTCCCAAACGTATGATTACTAATTATTATTTGTTGAATAAACAACAAACGGACACAGCCTGTTGTGAGTTGTAGTATTTGAATGCTTCGGGAAATGGAAAGGTCACCCAGCCAAAATATGTATCTGTCGTTATTTGGAGGTTGTTGAAATGCTACAAATTACTTTTACGTAATTATTACAAATATTATTATTTTGGAACTGTTATTATTAGTAATTCTTGTTATTTTTTTCTGGTTTCAAGAAAACAATGCATTTGTAGAACAGCTGCTCAATTTCTGCAAAGTTAACAAACTAAAAACAATAAATTATACAAACAAATATTTACAAAAACTCGAGCTCCTGAGGCAGGATGGAAAATTTGTGTGGGGGTGGTCAAACACAACTTATTTCCCCTGGATGAGTTGATATTCTAGTTCCCAAAATAGTTGTTTCTCTAGAAGAACATATGACGAACAATTGGTTTGAGTGAAAAACAAACTGCACGCTGTAAACTAATATTTTTTTAATTATTTGTGATTTTAGTTTACAATCATTTGATGGCGTACTTGGTTCCAGTTTGGATGTGTTGTGGTAAATATTTTGAGTTAGACGAGGTCAACTAATTAATTTGAGGCGTGTAATACCTGCGGAGTAGGACCCCAATAAAAGGTTGGATTGCTTATTTTCAGGTGACAATGTTGGTGAATTGTATGTTTTGGTGATGAAATTCCGCATGTTTAAAGCATGTTTTAGGTAAGCTGATGTAAATTTCAAATTAATTTTAAGGTGAAATATTGTTCTAGGTGATGTTTTCTGTGGTCACCTGTTTGCACGTAATAGAATAATTACTATGCAAAGGAAATTTGTGGTTAGGATCAAATCTTTCGATTACAAAGTGTTTTGAGTTGGAATTGTTTGAAGAAGAAATGTTGTTTGGATATTTTAAGAGGATCAGAAGCAAGTGCACATGGTGGGTTTATTGTGGGTTCACGTGTGTGCGTCTATTTCCCGGAAAGCATAAACCCCCTTCCTTCCTCATTTGGTACCACATCGAGGCATTGATAAAAAAAACTAGCCCAACTCGTCATTTCTAAAGCACCATACAAATATTGCCCACACAAGTTTCTCACGCGATCTAAATCAGACCCGCCACACTGGCAGCCAATCAGCGTCGCCATGCCGTGAACTATGCTCATCAAATATGCGAACGTGACTGGATCTAATATGCATCAATGAATATTAAGCACCCAGGGCGCACATGCGCACAAGGGTAGGTCTCATCACGTTCATACTATAAGGCATATTCCATGCTCCGTAAACTCGCGGTGTAAATTGTATAGTGTCTATACACCTACATAGAGAATTTTCGAAACGGGTAACCCCTTCACAGACATTTCACGAGGCGATTTTTTTTCCTTGGAGAGGAGGGGTAAACCAGGTTATTTGAGACAGTGTGGCCCCCCTTGTTTGTCTGGAAACCACTTTGGTGTACGGAGTGAGGGGTGTGGTGTGAGCTATGAATTGTGTGGAGCTAGTAGGAGTAGAGGCGGGCTGTATGTCCACGGAGGCGGCAGGAGCACTTGAGGACTCCGGTGCCACTACGAATGGTGCGTCCCCGTCAGGTCAAGGTTAGTGCGGCAAGCAGTATTGTTGTGTAAAGAATTCCTGTGATTAATATACTCCCGCACACCGTGTGTGCTGCATATCCACCTAGTACAGTAGCACTTACCATCGCATAGATCGCCGGGGCCGTTTCTTCATAATAATGCATCCACAAACCTAGCCAGGCTTCACTATTTGCACCTGAAATACAGTCTCATAAAAAATGTTGACTTGTGAACAAATGTACTTTTATGGGTATTTTAAGCCGTTTATTTTTTTTTCCAGCGTGTTGTTTATTAAACCTGTATGTTTGTAATGGGTGCACGGATTTAATGTCTCCTATTGCATTGCATGGTTATCGATTTGAATTTAACATTGATTGAGTGACACAAATACATATCTGTGAAGTGTATTGTATAAGTTTATCAGCTGGTCATTGTTCTATGGCTGGAACAAATGTCATAGTTTAATTCCATGTATACTAGATATGGTCTGTTCTGCGTGTTACGCAATGGTTGTCAGTGTCATACACATATTTTGATAGGCAGTTGTATACCATTGTTTCTCTTCTAAACAATGGAAAACAAAACTTCAATAAAACACTCAGTCATCCCCAATGCCTTCAGAATCACACCAAATCTTCCCTGACCAAAGATTGAAACCGGAAGCACTGAACCCTTGCCGGAAGTGACGTAATAGTTTCCTGTTAGTATTGTTTTTATCCTTAGTTTATATCTCTCTCTCTCACGAGAGAGTTTGTAAACCGAAGAATTAATGTGAAGTTCCACCACGACTTGACAGAAGACTAAACTTAATGGACTAACTCTGTGTGTGACATGAACCTGTTACGTCGGTTGATTTATAGGGTTGGTCTTGGTACGTGTCGTTCCTCTAGCTTTAACCAAAAAGGCACTGCATGCATTCCACCTTAACTTGAAACTACAATTCACAGCTTGAGATGAGTCTATAAAAAGGAAAGGTTGAGCCCCTTGAGCCCCCCTGTTAACTTACAGTTTGTTTTGCTCTTAAAGATTCATGACGAAAATACGTGTACTGCAACGAATCCGTCGGATCATTTTGAAAGTCTGCAAATGATCAGAAACTGGTTACCAATCCTGACCACGGTTCCATTTTGAGCCTTTAGGTAACCGTAAGAGAACATTTTGAAAGTCTGCAATCCTGACCACAGTTCCTTTTTGAGCCATTAGGTTCTGTGGTTGGAACTGCCAGCAATATAGGACAGTTTAGTTTGATATTGGATGCTGGACATTCACATCGGTTTGTACAGCGAATGTCTCCTTAGCTATTTAAATATTGGACATTCACGTACGGTTGGTACAGTGGATGTCAACTTTACATTTTGGAGACTGGACGTTGCTGCACAAACCTCTATGTGATATCCAATGTCATCGATAAAAAAGTAAACATTCGCTATACAAACCTACGTGAATGTCCAATTACAACTGGTAAGTGAATCTCTACTTTTCATTTGGAGACTGGACATTGCCGTACAAACCTATGTCATTGCTCAATGTCCAATATCGATGTACAAGGTAGAGACATTCACTGTACAAACCTATGTGGTTGTGAATGTCTCCAATGTCCAATAATCGAAATTAAAAAGTAGACATTCGCTGTATAGACCTGTGTGAATGTCCAAAGTCCTATAACTGTCATCCCAAAACCAATTTTTTTTCCCTTCCCAATCGTGCTTTGCCTTGTTATGAAACATGCACATCTTCATTGTAGGTTTACCCATGGAGCTATAAAATGGGTAGCTCTATGGTTCACCCCAATAGGGAACCACCAATAACAAGCTTCCATACTAAGTTGCATATTGCCAAACTGCACGAATCACACGGGAGCACAGCAGTTTTAGGTTCCGGTGTTAGGACTCGCGCACTACTATGGAGATATCCCTTAAAGGAGAAGTTTCACACCTAAACATATCATGCTGCATTGAAAGTTGTATGTATCCTTCTTAATTGTCAAGTCGTGGACTATATCATCGGGAGTGCTTTTAGGGTTTGCTTTCAGGTTGACTGGTACGTAACAATTAACGTTTACATTAAGAAATGCACGCCTAAATTAGTGAGACCACGATGTTCAAACCGTTTGAGCAGATAATGTGGCCGTTATGTTCATTACGTTTTGATGCGTTTTACTTGTTTTATTGTGAAGGGATCGAGCTTTAAAGTTTCATTACATTAATTAAAAATTGATGAACACTGTTAATAGTACATGTACTTTGGGGTGTGTGCTCGGGAGGAGTGCTGTACACTGCTGGTCACTCAGCCATGACCGATGTTTTGTTTTAAATATGCTTACTTTTACGTGGAGTAGCTCGTGAGTGTCACAGTCTGTGTGTTTCGTTTGTAATGGAAGCAAATATCTGTGTGATGTTGTCACTGAAATGTCGGTGAAATATTATTGGAATTGGCGGGTAAAAAGTATTCATATTCTCCAGTGATATTTTGTTGGTTTGTGATCACTTCGGAAACCTTTTAAAGGCACTGGACACCTTTGGCAATTGTTAAAGACCAGTATCACATAAAATAACAGATCTGTGAAAATTTGGGCTAAGTTGGTCATCAAAGTTGCACGAAAATAATGAAAGGAAAAAACACCTTTGCTACACAAATTGGTGTGCCTTCATCAGATTCCTGTGAAAGGCTTCTTCAGTCCTCTCTGAAGTGTCTTTCAAATGCATATATTTTAGTGAGGGGAGAAAATTACGTTACTTCAGAGGGAGTCGTTTTCCCCAATGTTTTGTAGTATCAACAGCTCCCCGTTGCTCGTTTCCCCCCAAAGTGTGTACGCTTATGTATAACATTTGAGTCATTACCAAACGTGTCCATCGTGCCTTTAACCGACCGAGGCGTCGGAGCTCTGCTTGCGAGTTGACGGCTTTGACTGCCCGGGGCTTCGAGGCATCTGGGCACCAGTGTTCTCGCTACACGCTAGCTGGTTTTCCACCATTGTAATGTGTACATAATAGTCTGGGGATTATAATATTCAGCATGCCGGTACACACCGTGAGCTAGAGAGAGAGAGAGCGAAGGCCTAGCACATCATCAACACAGGTCCCTATGGCATCCAAGGGCATGTAGTAGATACACATTGTAACTGGAGGCTGGGGGAATTCTTTTGCATCAGTCGCTAGCATGTCGCTAACTTAAAACACGGACTGTACTTAGAGCTATACACGCCAGGCATCTAGGGATTAAACTCCAGTGCAAGACAATTGTCATAATCCATTTTAGAATTAAATTATATTCCATTTTGGAAATTAAAGCAGGACTCCCTCTCTGAATCTTTTTGTTTTATTTGGGGGTAAACAAAAATTGTAAACACTCCAAAAAATTATATTATGTCTGTAGTTTCAATGTGGCCACAAATATCACACATACACAAAATATTTATCTACCCTGACTTGTTAATCCCTCATTAAAGATATTTTCCGACTCTGATGACATCGAAGGCTATGGACACTAATGGTAATTACCCAAAATAATTGCATACAAACTTACTTGGTAACGAGCAATGGAGAGCTGTTCATAGTATAAAACATTGTGAGAAAGGGCTCCCTCTGAAGTCACGTAGTTTTTGAGAAAGTGGTAATTTCTCACTCCAAATATTAAAAGACTTAAGGCCTGAAGTCTGTTATTAGGCAATTGAAAGCACACAAGTTTGTGCAGCAAGGGTGTTGTTTATTTCATTATTCTCTTGCAACTTCGATGATCAAGAGCTCAAATGTTCACAGATACACCATGGAGGTAGAAATACCTCCATGGATACACCAAGTGGGAATATAGGTCTTTGATAGTTACCAAAGGTGTCCAGTGCCATTAAGCCTGGTTAGTGTCCCCCAGCCTCGATTTGAAAACATTAATGTGACTGGATGAAGACTAATGGTGGATGAAAACAACAGCTCATGTAGTCAATTTATAAAGTGAACATTTCTTGCCCCACATAGCGCTAACACCACAGTTATCTATATGCCTTATTTACCAACAAATTCACATTTTTACTATGTGCAAATATTATAGTTTTTTTTTTATAATTTGAAACGGTCATTATTATTATTTTTTATGATTTCCAATCGTCAAAGGGAATTTATTTCCAATCAACTTGTCTTCGAAAGTCGACACACTTTGCGAAAAAGTACCATGACTTTTATTTCAATTGGCAATCATTCCTGTAATGCAGAGTCGCTTTAAAAAAAAAAGTAATTCAACCATTCTTTTTAGACGTAAAAGCTAAAGCCCTACCAGTGTTTCTGACACTAGTTTGTGAGATGCATATTATATTTTTTTGTTTTTGTGGTGGGGGGGGGGATTGTTTTCCTCTTTGTTTTGATCGTTATCAAATGCAGGTACACTTAAACAATGCTTTGCTGCAATTCTCATGAAATGGTTTAATTTGTTTCAGAGTGTTACGGGTTTAACAGTAGTAAAACAAGCATAAAAAGTAGTTGGGAGTATTTATACTGCTGGTATTGTCGGCGTAGTGGTTAATTGCAAACTGCCCCTGGAAAGAAAGGGTTGGTGGAATTCGTAGCTTGATGAGTATTTTTATGTGCAGTCAAATAATCGAACTGTACTTTTTAGTGAATGTATTTGCGATGATTGTCAAGGGTTCAAGAAATCATTTACAATTCTGTGTTGGGTTCGAATTCGATTTAAGTATGATATAATTTTAAATAATGGATTTCAAACACACGATAAATTAGCACAAGAAGCAGTTAAGATGTGCTTTGCGCCAAAAGGGAACTTGCTATTGAACTGGATTTTCTATAGGATTTTCTGGCTTCAAAAGATCGGATGGGAAGTTCACTTTTCAAGTGTTTTATGTTTATTTAGAGACAATGTTACCTATGTTTACAAGTATGATCTATGGGCTTTTCTAACAGGAAAGATGTTTAATACTGTGGTCAAATGACGGGGTATTTTACAGTTCGTGCAACTCCACACGAATACAAGGGTGTATACAAAATAACGTAGTTCTTCTGTACAAGTTTTGAGATGTGCCTTTCCCCTCCCCCTTCCCTTCATATCAAATTAAACTTGACCAAAGGTCATTCAATGCCATCTCCATAAAATGCAAGATATCACATTTTGCTTTCATGTATACAAACTGTGCCTGCAGGAAGTCCAGGCTTTGTGACTCTGGTAAAACATGTGACGTCACAGGTTACGCACTGACTCTTTATTCCGTCAGGTAGATTTTAGTGGGTGTGTAGAATTAGGTGTAACACGCCCATTTTTGGACCACTTGTTTTCCAATTCTATTGTTGACGCCAAACACGTTTTATATATTGTGCCCTTAGCTGTAAACTCCATTGTTAAGCTGTTCACAGTCGTTTTTGACTGTTAGTGGTTCATTTACAAAAGTTGTAGAAATAAATCTTCAACACCCACAATTGGTCTCCCAAATCATTTATAATATTTAGTGAACCATTTTCTTTTAATAGAATGACATCACCTTCATCTTGAACCCATTTAGATCATCATTTCGTGATGACTTTAGTTTTTAGATGAGTGTTTAATTATAAAAACATTTGAATATTCTTGATCTTGAAACATGTTCATTCATTCAATGTGTGTAATTAATTGCAAACACCTGCGGTACCTTGACTTCTTTTTGTTTTACATTGAATGTCTCACGGACACCAGAGTACCTTCCTGTCTCATGTTAGATTACATTGTTTTAATTTGTAACGGAGGGAGGGGCCAGACTACTCGTTTCATGATGGTTGGAAGAAAAATGTGGGGGAAGCCCAAAACGATTGTCTTGTTTATGTAACGAGAAATACGGTCATGAGGCATGAGTTGCCATTTTAAATTAACAAGAAAGAACATAAATATTTAAATTAGACGAAAAAGTGAGACACTTTTGGTGAAGATTTGAGTACGTGTGTGCATCTCAGATTATCCTATACAAACACCTCGAGAGAAAGAAATTTGTGAAAGGGTGTTCAAATATGCTGGAATTAACAAAAAACTGGTGTCGAAAAATTTTCACTGGCAAGACATTAACATGTAAATTACCTAAAACATGGTGTCCAAATTTAAAACATGGTGTCCAAAAGTCACCCAGACACCCCCTACGGCTAACGCTATAGAGGCCAGTACACCCTTCCCGTCATGCATTGGTGCTGTTGGGGGGGGGGGGGTCGTTGCCGGTCTGTGATTCAAACCGACCTTGGTGCCTGGTAAGTAAACTCGCAAACATCACCAGCTCAGACGCTGATCAAACATTGACATTATATATGTGTCTTTGGCGAGCTCATCGGTTACATAACCCTTAATTGCTTCATGTAAATACTCGATCGATCTTAACGGGTCAAAGATCAGACTTTAAAGGCCATTGACCCTTATCAACCAACTTGCATGTCTGGTTTCTCGTACACTTCATTAGTTTTTGTATATATTAATGAAGATGACAGACTGTTTGTCATACCGGCCTCATCATTCTCAGAACCACCACCCTACTAAAATGCACATGGTGCTACCACAAACCTCGTTTAGTTTATATCACCCTGCAAAGTTACAAATCCTACTTTGCAATCTCAAAATTTTCCTGAAGTTAGTCTCTAAAGTAATGGAAGGTGACATGTAAAAAAGCCATTTCTTTTTACACAAATCGAGGAGTACCCCTGGGTGCGTTTTGGCGGTCGTAACCAGTTACTGTTTCGGTTGAATTGGTCAATGGTTAATCACTGGCCATTGACCGAAACCGTGATTTGCCAAGAAGAACCTCATGTGTAAATTTAAAACGAGAAAAACGAAACAGGTTTCCTTCCTTCTTAAGGTAAAATATTTGGTGGTACAGTGGTTTTCAGCGTTAATCAGACAGTGAGTTTATTGTCGAGTATTTGTATTCCAGGGTTGATGCTGTTCATATTGACACAACCGTCTGTGAATAGAGTTTGTGTGATAAACGGCTCTTTATACATACACACACCGTATTGAAGAGTCGGTTACCGTTATGTAACAGAGGCCCTTTTCGAAACCACGGCGTCGGCTCCAGATTCGACGCGGGCTAGCCTGGTCCCGCGGTTGTTATGACAATTGCGCGTGCTTTGCGTATACGTGGTCAGGGCTTCAGACGAGAGGACGAAGCCTGAAGCCGAATTCAAAGCCGTGGATTCGACAAGGGACCTAATATAAATACTCGCACAGCACAGACATTTTAAATGGGTGTTTTCTACCTTATTTGCTTTGTTCTTCAAAATGGTGTTTGACCGCAAACTGATTTATTGAGAGGTATAATCAGCGTAATATGACCTTTGAATCATTGGAAACGACTGCCCCGACTTAAAATGACTAACTTGTTTTCCCGTGTGACCTCAGTGCGGTTACAAATTCATTCGACACAAATTATCAATGTGTCCATCCTTTTATCAGTTTTTACTTAAAGTTGAAAAACTCCATATTTTTGTAGATATTTATTTGTTCCCCCATAAACGTAATCGACTCTTCCTTGATAATTTTGTTTACACGCAATCGTTACGTAATGTAAGTTTCTATTACGTAATCAAATATGAATATGAAGCAATTATTTGTTAAGTGTCTTTCCAACTGTACGGATTGTTTCGATGAAAACGACCGATTCACATTTTAAGATAATTGTTCATTTCCAAATTTATGTGTGCCCTTTTTCTCATTTTTTCCCCCTTTCAATAATTAATTTTGGATTACAAAAAGTACCCAATGGGTTTCGAGTAGCATCTGTTCTTGCTCTGTATTACTGAGAAATTGCTTTATAAAAAAGCATCCAATGTAGTAATTGGAGCACGTTATTAGGTTAGATTTGCTTTAAGTCGAAATTTGAACTCAATTTTACGCGGCTCATTTATCAATATTTAGCGTCCTATTGAAACAGTTTATGAGGTTTGGAGGTCACTGAAGATTCTAGCAAATAATACTTTGTTGGGTCTGGATGAAAAAAATATCAGGTTGGAAATGGGTGTCGATATAGGGGAAACAAATCAAATTAAATGCTTGGCCTGGTTTTACCTTTTGTTTCCTAATACGTTGGATTTAACTAAAAGAGCAAGCCTGCGTCGATTTCAAGAAATTTGTAATTCAGAGACACTCCCCCACCATTTTAATGAATATAAAATGTGACTTAAAGGCACTGGACACCTTTGGTTTATGACCAGTATTCACACTTAGTGTATCCCAACATATGCATAAAATAACAACTCTGTGAAATTTGGTCAAATTATTAGTCATCGAAGTTGCAAGAGAATAATGGAAGAGAAAATCACCTTTTTTGCACAAACATTTGTGGGCTTTTCGGAAAAAAGGCTACGGGCCTAAAAGTATTTTAATCAATATTTGAGTGAGAAATTGTCTCTTTCTGAAAAACTACGTTACTTCAGAGGGTGCTGTTGCTCACAATGTTTTATAAAACTAACAGCAGCTCTCCATTGCTCGTTACCAAGTAAGATTATGTGCTGACAATTATTTTGAGTAATTACCAATTATAGTATACAGGGCTTTCATTTCTTCCTCCGAGTTTCAACTATGTCATAGCATGGATGAAGGACATAAACACATTGCATGGATTATTAAGACCACGGCCATGTTGTATTTTTTCTTTCGCACAGTGGCAACCCCCTCCTACAATAGGCGCTTAATTTCTCCAGCCGTAGAAACAACGCGTGTTCATGAGTCAGCACCCGCGTGCTATCTTGTGAAGACAGCAACGAATTTTGAGTATTGACTGTTTGCTGAATGGAGTGATCCAGTGGTGAAGTCAAAGGGAGGCGAGTGTGCAAACTAAATTCCCGCGCGTTTTGACGAGATCTTCCACGTTATTACTCATATTTGCAAATTTCCTTCCCAACCTCGTTTTGGTCGCAATATTACTATAATAAGAAAAAAATGTGGTTTTGCCAGTATTGGCACTTTGACAACCTAAATTGTATTCAAAGTACTGAGTATAAATTGCTTACACACATCGGTGTAAGGGTAGCACCAAAAAACACCATTTTACAATTTTATGTGGTCTAGTGTAAACAACTTCACCCCCACTGCCCATCCTACAGAAAGAGTCCAGTTTGTCAATGATATATTTATAAATAGACACAGGCAATGACGTCACCATTGTAGAATATTCATTTTTAATTTTGTGATTATGTTTTCCCCGTTTCTATACACGTAAAAAGAGACACAGTTCAGACTGATTCTATTGTGTCGCTAAAAGCAATGCATCTGTACATCCAATCCGTTAAGATAATATAGTATAGGCAAACCACAATATTGAGACCAACTCGAGTCTCCTTTGTCCGAAACGAATTCCGTCCATTCTCGTTAGTGGTCATCCTTCGCTGGCCCTTCATTCCAACGTTCATTAAAATTTATAATTACTTGCATTCCATTAAAAACAGGTCGCAGGCCTCGTGAGCGTGCGCTGGGTATGCTGTATTATTAAAGTGTAAACAATGAAAACAGGCTCTTTTTTTCTTCTTCCTTTTTTTTTGGGGGGGGGGATCGTAGCTCATGAACCTCTGCCGTAATAGCGAGCGGGCCACAGCCGGCCGTACCGACGCGCCTCGCAGCCCACGAACGGACTAGCCGTCGCGTTGCACTTTGCCCACTGGTGGCGTATGTCTACTGCCTACACTAATTAATATGGCGACAGTTTAATTTTTAAGGCACTGTAACATTCTCATCAAAGTTAACAGTAATAAAAATGGAAGTTAGACGTGACACCTTTTCGTTGGTCCAATCAATAGGAAATGTTCAGTTTTTCTTCCGTGTAGGATGATCAACTGCTATAATGACATATCTGTAGTGATGGATTGAGCTTCACTGTTTACTGTAATAGGCAGTTACAATATGCATGTCATTGGATACCATTGACGGGGTCTTTATCAGCTAGTACAGTCGCGGCGCCGCCTCGGTGAACATGTCTGGTGGCAAATGATGCTCTTTAGCTTGTCCACCGTTGGAAGAGTTTTCACAATATTTGCAGTTTGCATCAATAAATTACAGCTAAAATTTTCAAATTAAGTATTTTCCCCCTAGTGGCTTATAATTGCACCAAATCCGAGTGTTTGCACACGGCATGAATTTTCGATTGTCGAGTAACGTCTAACACAGCTACCTTAATCAGGATCTTATGCAGCATCCCATTTTTTTAAATTACATATCCACATTAGTTTTAGCATTGTTATATTGATGAAATATTGTGAAAACTCTTCAAGTGTACGATGTGAAAAATTCAGGGCACCACAGCAATTCCTTTGGGTGCTGTGTGTATTTCAAAGCCTGATATAGTCGAAATGTGTACAGTCATAAATCGGCTTTGGACATTGACTTTTAGCTGTGTTTTAGATCTGCACTGTTGTGACAAACTCTTCGGTGTACAATTTGGGAAAAGGACACATGAGAATTCGGCCGTCGACCCCTTCGCACCGAACATCCCCACCATCACTGAAATCTCAGGTTGTTCTCCTTATTTCCCAGGTCCTCCTCTCAGAATGGACTTCAACTTTGAGCAGAGCGAAGTCAAGCCGGAGTTCGACGAGTGTTGCCCGGTGTGCGGGGACAAGGTCTCCGGCTACCACTACGGGCTGCTCACGTGCGAGAGTTGCAAGGGGTTCTTCAAGAGGACGGTACAGAATAAGAAGGTCTATACGTGTATAGAGAACAGGAACTGTCTTATAGATAAGACGCAACGCAAGAGGTGCCCCTACTGCCGGTTCCAGAAATGTCTCAAAGTCGGCATGAAACTGGAAGGTAAGAACCAAATCAAGATTTCATACTGAACCCACCCCTTCCCATCCCGAAAGTCCCCCCCCCCCCCGCCCTGATAAAACAAATTATAATCACGGCACTTTATACCTGATAAAGTATTGCTTACATAGCTACAACATCTGTTCCCAGATTCGTAGAGCATGCAAGCTTAAACAATTGCTAAACACAGAAAAATCTTGCTTAGTAAAAATAAGTTACCAGCCGTAGATTTTCTCTTGCTGTGACTGGTTATATATAGCCCACGGCTATGTGATTAGGACCAGCTTGCAACACAGCACAGGGGACCGGTTATTGATACAAATTGACAACACTTACAGTTTTGGCTGGTAACCGGTTTTTATAAAGCGAAAGGACTCAGACTCACACTGGCCCTCTATACCGTTTAGTATTAGGTTGAACCGTAAGAGAACACAGGGTATCAGACATGGGTCAAACCTCGAACCACGGTGGCTTAAAAATGTTGTTGTTTTTCTCTTATTAACTTTCTCTCGATCGACTAAATACGGACGAAGAAGAAACGCGAAGTCTCTGCCGAGGATGATGTCTCAGTCATAGTCTGGTTTCGTCAACGTCTCTTTCCAACACACCCTAACCATTCACAAACTCTACACCACCACAGCATCCTCAAAAGCGTTCGCTACCAGACTTGTCAATTTTTTAATAAATCAAGTCGGGGACCGCTGAAAAAACAAACACGATTGACAAACAAACCATGAAGGGAGGAGGAAGGAATAAATATTCTCGAGCCGTCGAGCTTTGGGTTTTTTTCTTTTGGTGATTGAATAAAAATTGATCATGACCGTGTTAAACCGGAATTGAGGCGTCAGTTGCCAGTGGGGGAAGGAGGGCCGCGGAAGATTCTCCTTTTCTTGCGGCGGGCAGATTTGTATAAAACTGCGCACTCGTGCCGTCTGAGTGAATAACATGTAAAAGTCTGCCAGCTATACCATTTCGGAATGTGGTGTTACTGTAAACCTCTCTTAGTTGTACTTGCACTATGCACAGTTTTAAAATCTTACTTAGCAGGAATTGTAATGGTCTTGAAACAGTTGTGCTATTTAGCTGTATTCCTGCTCAATTCTGCTAAGCCAGAAGAGTAAACAAATCTGTAGGCCTACAGTTGTCTTAAAAATCTCACTTTTAACACCAAAGTTTTAGCCAGGATTTGATAAACATGACGTGTCTTAGCTTGCTGCAAAATTGTCCACATGAACAAAAAAACACGGGAGCAAGACTTTTGCACTGCTTAAAATACTGTGCAATGTGTTGAAGTTGTTTTATTTGTCACTTTTTGAAGAACTTAAATTAAGAATCAAGTTCTCAAAACCAGTTTGAAAGAAAATGGGCGTTTTCCTCGAACCTCTTTTTTCTTTTAGTGGTGGCATTATCAATAAAAATAATAAAAAAATCCTCGATAATGGTTTGCAACTTCGAATTTAAGCTCTCTTTCTTTAAATACTTTTTAAAGTCCATCCTCGAAAGATATTGATTCATCCTCGAAACAGATTCTCAAGAAACGATCAGAAGAATTTTTTTACTACACAGCCTCGATTTTGGTCACGTAGATACAGAAGAACAAAAACAAGAGAAGAAGAAGGGAAAAAAATCCATTTTGTAACTCGCCCAATAATACAACGCATTACCCATCATTTAACCAACGTTGGTTGGCCTTTTTATTTTCCATTTTCCCCCTTCCCGAAGTAAGCCTTTTTTGTTTTTGGAAAAGAAGAGATTGGTTCGGAACAACCGGATGAATTGCCATAGTTTGTCTGACATAATTACGGAGTGGTCTACAAAGCTGTCTTGACCATGCCCAAGGACGCGATGGTGCCAGTAGTCCGGGGGACGAGACCTAGTCTAGCCTCGTCCCCAAGGACCGCCTCTTTTCTCGCAAGAGAGATAAGAAGGGAAAAAAAACGTTATACGGAAATGAGGACGAGGTTGAAAGACGTCCCGTTCCCAATCGGTTTTTATTGTGTGTGTTTTTTTTTGCGGTCAGAAATGCTACAAGCAATTTTAAAATAATTTTATATGAAGGCCTCGGATCGAAAACCCCTTTCGACGATTTTTTTTTATATTAACAACAAATATCTATGGCACTTTAAGGATACGTTCCAAATTAAAAGGCAACCCTCATAATAAATAGTATTGCTATTAAGATGTTGTCCTTAAAAAGAGTACATTCTGAAGTCCCAAATATCATTTTCTTCTTTTTGTTTCTTTGTTTTCCTGTAATATGAAAAAGTTGGCCAGTTCCGGCTATCTTGTTATAAACAAGAATCGACCATAATATATCCTTTTTGAGATACGGTGGCCAATGTAGAAAAAACTGCACTGTGCGGTTAGGGTGTATACATAGGTCTACAGTGTTATTGGGTCCACCATACCTCAAAATGGCTTGTTGGGATATATTATGCAGAAACTTCCTTTGGTTGTTTTTGTAAACTGTTCTGGATATTGATTTGGGATTTTTCCTTTCAATTTCTACAGCTGTGAGACCAGACAGAATGCGAGGTGGACGCAACAAATTTGGGCCGATGTATAAGCGAGATCGTGCCCTCAAACAGCAGCAGAGAAATCGCATCATCGCCAGCAGCCGGGCCGTCTCGGCACCGGGCAACCCGGACATATCCATGGCGATCAAGAACATCCAAGCCGCGGCGTCGAAGAGCACACCGCTGTACCCCCCGGCCGCCGTGGTCATCCGCGACCCGATGATGGGCAAGCAAGGCCCCATCATGAACATCCCCCAGCCGACGTCGCTGTCCCATAACGGCTACGCCAACCATCACCAGATGCAACCTCTCAACTACACAACGTCCGCAATGTCCCATCAACTACCAACGTCGAGTCCCCCGCCTCCATCCTCCAGCACCAGCCCCCTCCTACACCCCGTCAAGATGGAGCCGGATCAGACGCCGAAGCTTATCCAGGAATTGTTACGGAGCGAGCCGGACCACTCGCAGCTACAGGCCAAAGTTGCGGCGTATCTTCAGAGCCAGATGAGCCTAACAGCGCCCGGGGATTTCTTCAGTATGATCTGCAAATTGGCTGACCAGACGCTGTTCTCGTTCGTAGACTGGGCGAGGAATAGTTTATACTTCAAAGAACTAAAGGTGAGTCATAACTTTCCTCGAAATATTGTGGAATGGGCACAAACATTTTGATGAGTCCCTCAAAATCAACTCATCATCAAGTTTGAATTTAAATTGTGGGAAAAAAATGTCCTCAATGTAGAATATTTATTATGAATCTTGATTATTGTATTGAATTCTAAAAGCATTGCTGCTGTCCTGGAGAGGTTGGGTTGTAAAATTCATTTGTGCTCTCTGCTTATGCTGTCAATATTTTGCTTAGCAGTTGTGGTCCTTTCAGTTTGTCCTGGATAGATTTGGAGGTCCATCCCTCTATTGGTTGACTTCAGTTCTAAAAGACCAACACTTACCCTGGATTTGCCCCCCAAAAAAATTATCAGAAAAATTGTGAAAATCTTTCCTCGGGGTTTTATAATTGTGTGAATTTGATATTAGTGCAAACAGACCAATAATCATGGAAAGGCAAAAATAAAAATTTCAGGTCTTTGGTGACTACCAGAGTTAAATTGTAAATCAAGGTGTTTGTTTTACCAGTGTACACTTTTTCCACTTTGAAGAGCCAACCTACAACACCAACGAGACATTTCAAATCTCCTTCAAATTGAATTTCCGCTTTGGGATAAGCCAAACAAATATAGCAAAAATATATAGATGACCTGACGTTTCTACCGTATAGCAGAGTCTTTCTCGAAGGTTAAAGAACGTCAGGCCATCAACTTTTTTATTTATTTTTTAATTTTTATATAAAGAATACGGACATACTTTCTTGTTGACGAAAGGCAGGAGCAGTGGCCATTAAAAGACCTCACAAACTTGCCAAAATAACACTTTATGTAGCCTCACCTAAATATAGTCCCCCAAACAAAAATTGCATAAAAAGCGGGGCCATATTGTGTCATTAAAACATATGCATATTTTCCGCTGTGTTTATTAGTGTGTGGACATAACGAATATCCAATTGTATGCATGAAATCATAATAAATTTAAAAAAAAAAAACGTGGTGAAAAAACTCTTACGTGTTGTAATCAGTGATTCGGACTACCACAACTGTTTCGAGCCAGTGAGTCGCCAGTAAGACTGTCACCCCGGTAGAAGCTCTAAAATCCCCCGATACAATGTGAAGATGTCGCGACGCTGGTAAGGCGTCCGGACGAAAATTATATTCTTCATCTCTCTTTCTCTCTCAAAAAAAAATTGTCCGGATCACTCACGGATGGCTTGACCGTGTTTTCTTCACTCTGCACCGCCGCTGGTCGGTGCGTAGACGCCGGGTGTGCATCCCAGCTTTACTCGGTCTTTTTTTTTTTTCTTTTTTTTGTGGAGAGCTGGCGGCGTTATGTTTGCGGGGAAATCTTTGCCGTAATTCGTGGGTGTAATTGAGGTAGCGAGGGAGGGGACGGCGATGGCCAGAAGCAAACGCGAAAATCGATGATATTATCTACTGTTAAAATGACAGCGCAATCACTGACTTTTTACTCGGAATTTTTTTTACTCCGATATCTCGCTGACTGTGCTAGATATATTTTTTTTTCATGATCATGAAGCTTTTTTTGTTTGTAGTTTTGAAATTTACAAGTGTAAAAAACAACAATCTTTTGCTAGTGAAATACCTTGAAATGAAGCACAATATTTCGAAAGAATTTCTTTTATATTTTATTTTTAAACAACCAAATAAATATAATGTTTCAAAATTCATTATTTCAAAAATTCATTATTTCAAGTCCCCCCCCCCCCAAAAAAAAAAAAAACCATATTTCACACAAGGCCATGGTTTCTCTTCTTATTAAAACAAAGAGTGAAACTTCAGAAGTTCATGCGAGCACTTTCAGCTCGCATTAAGTTGATCATAGCTTAATTATTAATAACATTATTGTATTGCTTTCTGTGTGGGAAAAAAATCCTTTTGACATTTGCAACTTTCGTTGGGTTGGAAAACACATCTTTCAGTTTCATTTATTGAAATCGCTTCATCTTCTGCCGTCACCCACTTAACTCCCCATCTAATGTCCAAATGTTTTCAAACAAAACCAATCCGTACATTAAAACAACAACAACAAAATGGAATGAAAGAAAAATGTCTTTTGTTAAAAAGACTCACTCTATGCAGTCTGCTCTTCTTTTTAATTTTTCACATCATTTTTTCCGCAAAATTGATATTCCCTTAACTCCAGCATCTCTAAACCATTATCAGTGGGCAATCATTAATTTATAAGAAACAGATGTTCCCCTTACCACTGACCATTTAAAAAAAAAAGTAGTTTTTTTTCCCGTCATTATGTGAGGATTTTTCTTACAGAGTAAATAATACATGGAGAGGGACTCGCGTATACTATCTCCTGCCACTGTGTATTTCTGCAGTGGTGCAGACGATAATAAGAATTTCCCCATTGTTTCCCTTCAGCCCGTCTGGACCAATAGCTCCCACTTTTGTCAAATGACTTTTTGGTCCAATGAGCATTGTTTGCGCATGGTCTGATCTCTGAGACGCTCTTTTTTCCTCCCTCTGGTCGTCCCAATATTAGTTCAGACCATTTGTGTGTGTGTTGTGTCTGTAGTGTAAAAAAAAACCCAGTTTTTATTAGTTTCTAACCTTATTTGCGTGTTGACTTCTATCCATAAACCCCTCTTGTATTTGGATACAGTTTCATTATGCTTTATTTGATCTGTGTCTATTTGTATACAATATGAGCACTGTTTAAGTATGGCCTGAACTAATTTGCTTCGCAGCGAGTAAAAATGGTTGATTTGTGTAACCGAGAACATTATTTATCACAGTCGAAAGACTTTTGAGGCATCTTGTCATGTGAGTGGGTGATTCCTACATACAGGTTGTCCCGAAACACAAAAGCAAGAGCCATGCCTACCTAAGAATGAAGACACTAAGACTATTTTCAGCAACTACAACATTTTGCCAAAGGTGTTTTTTGTTTGAGTTGAGTTAAAATAAAATGTAAACCTTTTTTGCTATTTATATCTGGAATGACTGTGGGAACATCCGTCTTTCATGTCATCGTTACTGCAGTTAATTAGTACAACCGCGCTGTAGCTGTTAGAGTTTAAATATAGCAACGCTGCTAAAAGGTGTTGTTTTTAAAATCACATTTTGACAGATGACCGAGCCATTATGCTCAGTTTCACAATGATATTCCAAGTTGTCAATTTGAACAAATCAAAATTAAGGCTTCAACCAAAAGACAGGAGTTTGTTTCGTTAGATAGTTCTGAATCCGAATCTGAATTATAGTCGGCAAAGCATCCCAATGGAAACATCACACCAACTTGTTTTTAGTAGAGAGGGCAATGAAGACATTTCAGTTTTTAGACGTGAGAGGAAAACCCATATAGGGGAAAACCCCTTCAGTTAGGTCGGGAATGAAAAACACAAATTCACATGCAAGGCACTGGTCCGGGTATCGAACCGGGTCCACAGAGGTGAAAGGCATGGACAGAAACCACGGAGCCTTCTTGATTACACAGGAACATTTTTCCTACTTGGAGTAGTGTCTTCCACATGACATCAAAAACCCATTGACTCCTCAATGCACACACTTGCCCAGGGACCCATAACATTACAAGCTTAGTTTCTGTATGTGTACCTCCACAGTTTTATGAACTTAAATGCTTGGTTTTTTTTATTATTTTAATTAGGTATCATCATGCAACTATGTCACTCTAAACTATAGTTAAAAAAATGGTTGTCTTTTTTGTTATTGATACTGTGGAAATAAACTGATTGATTGAACCAACCTGACTGCCTTCCAGTTGATTTGCCAGGTGCGATATTTGAACACTGGAAATCTTGATAGTAATGCTAAACAAGAATCTTTTTTTTTTTTTTTTTTTCCACTTTAGGTTGAAGACCAGATGAAACTTCTCCAGAACGCGTGGAGCCAGCTCCTTGTCTTCGACCATCTCTACCGACAGGCGCACCACCACGGCGAGGGTATCCTTCTAATCACGGGGCAGACGATAGAGTCCGCCATGTTGCCAATCGGCCTCGCCGCCATGGGAATGGCCGACATCTCAGATCAGATGGTCCGGATCATATCGCGCATGCGCGACCTCAAGATCGACCACAAGGAGTACGTGTGTCTCAAGTTCCTCATCCTTCTAAATCCTGGTAAGAATTCTCTTCTTTTAATGAACCTCGATCAAGTGATAGAAAGAGGTGATAATGATTGTTAAAGGCACTGGACATGTTTGGTCATTTAATACTCATATGAGCACAAAAACTTACATGGTAAAACGAGCTGTTGATAGCATAACACTGTGTGTATTGTAACCACTCCCTCTCTGAATTGAAGAAACGTAGTTTATGTGAAAGGTTATTTCGCACTGAACTATTTGAGTCTGAGGAATACTTCAAGCCTGAAGCCTTTTCAGGCATCTGAAAGCACACAAAACGTTGCAACAAGAGTGTTTTCTTTCTTTTTTGCAACTTCGACGACCAATATGAGCTCAATTTTTTTTACATCAGACTTGTTATTTTGTGCATATGCTGGGTTTTGACATCAACCAAACATGACCAGTGCATTCAGTTGAACATTATGTATGAATTTGTATTCAACATGTAAATTGATCATGATTAGCATATTCATGAGATGACCTATGTGTTTTTTATGTCAGACACGATTTGCATTCACACTCGTCATCAATCGGACTGCTTAGTATGGATACTGACCCCATGCTTGTCAATTTTCACATACATCTGATAAATATTCACCCCCACATTGCAATCAAAGTGTTGAGCCGTTCACACTGAACACTTTTGCACCCCATGGGTTTGCACTGACACCATGCACCAAGCAACTCAGTTAATTAACTACACAATGAATATCACATGATAATTTGTATCATTAGAAATTCTCTCACCGGCCGGTACTGCACAAAGATTGCACAAGGAGATTTCTCAATCCAAGAATACAAAAAGTTAATTTATTTTTGTTCTCCTCCTGTGATTAGTAAACTAAAAGATGAATCGCACAAACAAATCAAATTTCAAAATTTCAATCTAGCCATGCCCGAAACTCATTGTCCACGCCTGCCGTTAATCTGGGTGTTGTATTGCCCCTCTTGCAATTTTTATCCCCATCTTATCGTTGATCTCTTTGGAATTGCACTACAGTCTGGCACCAGACTCATTTCATATCTCTTACAGCATGTAGACAATGAGTAATGGCACGACCGAGGCCACATTTAAATTGACCCCTCGATTATAACAGGGCCCCTTGAATTGCCAAAGCAATCGGGTGCCGTACTTGCTAATCTGGTGACGTCACTTTTTTTCTAGTATTTTTTTTCTTTCTTTTCTTGAGGACAATGAATAATTTTGCACCCGGGCGAGGTCACACCAAATTGACCTGAGCCATAGAAACGAGGGAGGAGAAACAGTTGTCCCGAGAAATCGGGGCGCGTCATTTTTTATTCATATTTTTTTTTCTTCTTCTGTTGGGCAATGATGGGATGATGTAAATGGACCCGCAAGGACACCGTAGTTTGTATAGATTGGATGTTATCATTGTGCCAAGCTCCAAACCCCAAATGGGGTCCCGATTTGATTACAGAAACAAAGGCGATCCTTTCCTATTAATTGGGTGCTTCTTATTTATCTAGTCTGAGAAATCAACTCAAAGATGCACAATGTCTTTCACCCGTCCCTAGAAGAAAACAAACTTGTGGTGACAAAGCATGAATTGTAGAAGAAGAACAAATAGAAAACTGAAAATAAAAATGTATGGACGCACTGCAGTTGTTTGTATAAATTATGTGCTTTTCCAAATGATTATTCGCCGTGTCGACATTTGTACGCACTTGATTATGTCGGGGGTAGAAAGAAGAAAGCCACTTGTCCCCATCTCGCGATAAAAGCCGCTGCTGTCATTCAATGTGCAATATAAACCACTGATCCAAGCGCCGGCTACGACTCTCTCACTCTCTCCCTCGCTCCTCGTACGCCGTTGATTCACTCAATTTCACCGCGTGACCTTGGCTGGGCATCACCGCCTACCGTACATGGGGAGAATTGCCCCCAAGGCCCCCGGGGACCTTACTGAATTGATAAAAAAAAAAAAAAAAAAAACCCTTTAAAGGGGGAGTCGAGGAGTACTAGTATCGCTACTCGAACCCGTTAGAATCCCATGGGGAACCGTGTCCCCATCATCATCACCGGCATCAAATTAGTACCTTGTCTACCGATCTCCGCCATGGATAATGTGCAAACGCCAGCCACATCACACGCCGTGGTAATGCGTTGCTTTACAGCCGTAGTATAGCCGGGGCATTTGGAACCCACACGGTGGTGTGTGGAGGAGCAAGATAGACCATGAGATAGGAGGAGGCGCGCCTCTGTGTGCGAGAGTGAAGTCCCCATCAGTTTTCCCTCCACCGATTTCTAGCCCCCTTCTTCTTCTTCTTTTCTGCTGCCTCCCGATCCCCACTGGTTCTTAATCACATTCATGACAGTGATAATACAGAGTGCCAAGGTCACAAGGCATTTTCCCACGTCTTGTGCAGGCCTAATTACTCAGTGATGTGTACGCGCGAAATAGCCTATATAGATGAATCATGCATTACACGGCGTCGAGTCGGTGGTAATTCGCCGACTGGCTCGACGCATACACGGCCCCCTAGAAAACACTGCCTAGAAAGAAAAAAAATTCAAAATATGGAGAGAAAAAAAATCAGATTCGTAGTGAATTTTTTTAAGATGTTACTAGTGCACTAGAAAACACTGGCGGAAAAACCTTAAAAATATATAAAATTAAATAAAAAGTCCTCAGATTTGTGATGCAATTTGTTTTTGTTTTTAGTCTTCTACAATATTACTACACGGCCCTAGAAATCACTGCCTGAGGAAAAGTGTCCAAAATAGTATATTCAATAGTATAGACGATATGTAAATAATCAAACACACAACAAACAAACACTTAGATTTGTAAATTGAGGGGATGTTCGTTTTTCTTAAAGACTTGTCATGGCATGGCATTAAAGATTTAGATGCAAGTTTCCTGACTACTCGCCTTAAAATATACACATTATAGGCAAGCAAGTAACTGAAAGAGGAATTCTTTTGAGAAATTCCGGATGGAAAAATCCTGTATTGATCGAATTCCATCACAAAATCTCCAACCTCAAAACATCTTTTAAAATATCGAGAAGGTGGAAAACCAAATCGCCATGATATACCTAGGATTTGCTCCCACTGCCGTGCTCGCTGATCGGTTAAAGTGACCGTGATGCATCGCCCAACAATTTGCATATATTTTTGACGAATTACGCCCCCCCCCCCACCCTTCCATGACAGTAAGGGAATTATGAGATCACAACCATAATGCACGGCCGTATGCAGTATAGGCAGGTACCTTCCTTTTAATAACGTAATCCCGCGTGAGTTTTAAATCACGCGCGATCCCCAAGCCCTCCCAAAATAAGCCTCGATGTATTACGCCAGTATATTATGCACATCGAATTCGCTGTTCTAAGAAATTCTATTGTGCTACGTAAATGTTTCACAATTGACAAAAAACAAAATCCGTTTTTAACTGTGTGTGCGACGACAAGAAATTATTTTGAAATCGGAAACGTCAATAGTTACATCACCAAGCTCCTCATGGATTTTCGTAGACTGAAATATAACAATCGAAACACCTCTCGTTTAAACATGGTAGGAGTAAATATCAACACTTTCCAAAATGCTTTTCCGTGGGTTACAAGAAGAGTTCGTGGTCACCATCTTGTTTGGGGTTGTCCCCTGTTCTTGCACAATGACCGTGTTGAATTTGTCCTCGGTCAAAATTTAAGATGACTCAAAGACAAATTATCTGGTTACTCCCATGGTATTAATGAACCAACCTTTATTTTGTACTAATTTCATGATACTTTGGTGGCACTGGTATACTAAAAACACATCCTTGTTTTTTGTTTACCCTTCACTATCTTTAGATGTAAATACACTCCAAGATAAACACGTCATCGACAATTGTCAGGACCAAATCACGGCGGCCCTCATGGACTACACGCTGGCCAACTATCAGGGTATCAACGACAAGTTCGGTCTGATGCTACGACTGTTGCCTGAGATCCGGCAGGTGAGCCAGCGAGGGGAGCAGTACCTCTATAGCAGGCACATGGAGGGCGAAGTCCCTTACAACAGCTTATTGATGGAGATGCTTCACAGTAAGCGAAAGTGAACACAAAACAGCCGTTTGTTGACACTAACTGGCGGTCATCGAAAAAATCACTGGGACACAGACAAAATCGCAGACTCTATTGTTCCCTTTTTTTTCTTTTTCATTTTTTAAAACAATGTTTTTGAAGATTGCTCAAAACCTCAGGAGACGCGCAGAATGTTCTGCATGACGGCTGTTATATGAAGCACTTTTAACGTGAGAGTGGACTATGGGCCAAAATGCATTGACAGACATTGAATCGGTATACGAGAAAATGGGGTGCATTTTAGGAAAACCCGGTACCGAGGAAAGTATGGACACGACATCTGCTCCGGTTTGGGATTCCTGTAAACCACCCACAACAGCTGGTTAGATAAAACAATGTTAAACTGTTTGCAAACCGTTGCAAAGCTAACTGTAAACCGTTGCAAAAGCTCCGGTAAACCGTTTTGCTTGACCGTGCTGTCCAGGTGGCTAAGTTGGATCCATCCGCGTCTGCAGTTTAAGATATACGAAGGCACTGCACGAGGAGTGTATAAGCATGGCCTGAGCGGGACCTACCGTCTACTGAGCGGACCAGACGGCTTCACCTTCAGCGGTTTGAACCACCACCTCGGTCTTTTAACTCCGTGGTTGGTCTAAACCACCAGGCTGATCTGAGTGTGATTTGTGATGGATACGTAGCAAGACTATGTAGAATGTGGGGACAGTGGAAGATGACAAAGTAACGACTTGTAAAGGAGTCTATACATCGGTGCTTGCCAAACATCTGCCACGAGAGAAAAAAAGATGGCGACAATGTTAATTTCCGGATATACCTTGTTGAGGATGTAAAAAAAAAACGGAAAATAATTCAGAATGATTGTGGGATTTCTTTAAAGGGGCATAGTTCTCAGTGGTATAGCAAAAAAATGTGTATTAGGTAAAGATTTTAACCTTAAGTATTATATTGATATAAGTCAAGTTGAAACCGCGCTAAGCGCGGTGAAATGAACAGAGTAAAACGGAATACTCTTAAAACCAAAGATAAAACCAAAGGTTTTCCGCACATCTTTCCTTGTAGCTTGAACCCCGAACTATTTTTTGCTTATAAAGCTTACATATTTGAAGAAATAATGAGTGAAGATGAACCTTATAGAAGGATACTAAACCCTTAGTTGATACTGAAAGTTGATTCTATGGAAAGAGAGAAAAGCCCTCGAAAAGTATCATTAAAATAGATACTTCTCGACGCGGAAATGACTTAAAAGTTAGTTTCTGTGCCAGGATTTGAACTGAAAAGGCAAAACAAGTGGGGGTTAAAAACTAATTTGTATAGTACTACCGTTCATAGCGTAAGTATAATGTAAAAAAAATATAATTATTATATTCGTAGATTGGTTTTTATTTTAGGTTTGTCTTTAAAAAACTGTTCTCGGTCAAATTGGGGAAAAAAAAATATTTTTCGAAAAAAAAAAAAATCTTCATTGTATTGAGGTTTCATTTTTCATTTCTGCTTATGCCATGATAACAGGAAAGTAAAAGATGTATGACAGAAATTGTGAATAACAAAACTAATTACAGCCAATTAAAAAAAAAGATTCAAAGACCAAAAACCATAATGAGACGTTAACAAATCTTGTACGTCCTCTGGTTGATCTCCAGTTTTATAAGGTCTCCATTTTTGTTTCTTCTAAAAACCTCTAAAATCGATCAACAATATTGGTATCTTTAAATTAATCGATATCTCAACATGGTGGTCTACAATTCACAAACAGTTGTGGTAAAGTCTGTTCACAGAAATCTGCTTCTGATAAAAATTTCCAGTATTCCATGTTTCCCTGTTCATACAAATTGTTTTCATAACAAACAAACAAAAATAGAAGTCCTTCATTCGTGTCCGATTTAGAAATAGTTAAGCTTCGAAATTTGTATTTAATTTGGTGTCTTCAGTTGTCCTTGTTTTAGCTTCAAAATGCATTTTGCTTTTCCCGTCAAAACTGTTGGTGTGCAATACTCATGCCACGTCCAACGTTGTGCTGGAATTGGCCCCACTACACCGACAACAAACGTACCTGAGAATTTGTTCAATTTTAACAAAGAAGAATAGGCCTACAGTTACCATTATACCGGCTTTCCATATTTCCATAGTGTGATGGGATAATAATATAACATAAATTTCAAGCACCAGTTAACATAAGCAAGGGCAATTTACTGAAGTGCAAGATATTATTTTCTGAATCACTAATGGACTCGGCATTAAACCCATGGCTTCCGATCAAACCAATGATGAATTAAAAAGGTAATCATCTGAAATTCTGAATGTCTGTTTCAATTTTGCCATTTTTCATATTGGTCCGAGCTCCTGACTTGTAGCACGAGAAAGTCCTTGTGACTGGGTCTTATTCTTGTGTCCCCCTGACTATTATTTGATCTGGTCCGAGCTCCTGACTTGAAGCATGATAAAATCATTGCAGAACTGGTTCTTATTCTTGTCTGATCAAACGGTGCAAAAGGAAATGAATTTACCACTAAATAAAAATTTAACAAATCATGGACGATTGTTGTTTTTAGATGAAAATAATATGAATTTTTAAAACCAACAGGGATTAACAAAAGTCGCCATTACTCCTGTAGTTTTAAGATGTTAATGTAATTTAAGGTCCATATTGTTCTGTCGGTGTACTAGCGTATAAGTATTGTCTATATTATATGTGTGTGTGTGTGTGTGTCATCTTTGAATTTTATGTGAAGAGAATTATATTTTTTATTGCACACGTCTTTATTTTATTTTTCTTTGCGTATATATTTCTCCACACTGACTCTTTCCACATAAGTAAACCACAGCAGTTTTAGTTTCCATTCTTGGCAACAAAAAACCCCAGAATGTAACACATTGTAAGGCAAAACACAATTTGAAGACTTCACTTTTTATTTCAAAATGATTGTTAAATTATAAGCTACATCCCCTACAATTTTAAAACCACAGATGAATCCAAAGTAGGCCTACCACACTATTTCCTATTATAGTCATTATTTGGCCGTGTCCGAATTGGTGGTTACGGTTCCGGCTACATAAGGGTGTTGCTAAGGAAAGTGCCATACTTCAACGCATGATGACGCGGCAATCAAGCCGTAGCCAATAGCTACAAATTCAGACACTGCTTTAATGCACAATTCAGCGGTTCTTTTTATTTCGCTTGTGGGCCCTTTTCGAAACCACAGCTTCGGCTTTGAACTAGGTTCCGGCTAGCCTGGCCCCGCGGCCGTGTTTTGACATTACTCAAGCTTTGCGTATACGCGCTCAAGGCTTCAGTCGAGAGAACGGAGCCTGGTGCCGAATCCAAAGCCGAAGCCACGGTTTCGAAAAGGGCCTAGGGTTCATCCAATCATGTTGGTGATGCACTACAGGATACCCGTGTCTTTACTAAATGATGCATTTATATTCAACGTCGTTTCATAGTGGTCGACCCCAGTACTTCATTACTTGTTTGAGCGAGACAGACTGTGTAGACATTCACCCTTATGTGATTTGTTTTCCCTGACTTCAATAAAGTAAATGATGTAGATTTAAGATATAAACAAATCCAAGAGCAATCGACCATAATGATTTGTGATATCACATGTATACCAAATTGACACATAGCCTATAGGGTTTTCTACAGGCACGAGTTGTATAACACACAGCTCAATGGAAAGGAAAATATTCAATCTAACATTTTATTGAAATTACATTGTCTGATTTTGTGTCGTCTTTTGATACGAAGAAGACGCATCCAAACACTTGTTATTTCCATAATGCTTGGATTATTATGCGCTAATTATGCTACAAACTGTACAGTTATTTCCTTTAAGGGCCAGTGTGGTTTCTTGTCTTGCCTGTCAGATGTGCCCGTGAGTGCACAAGGTTATACACATCTGAAAGCAGACTTAGTATTGCAACAAAGATGTTTAGTCTTTCGTTATTCCCTCCGTAATTTCGATGACCAATTGAGGCAAAATTTGCGCAGAATTTTGTGCATATTTTAAGAAACACCAAGTGAGAATACTGGCCTCTGACAATTACCAAAGTTGTCCATGTCTTCAAATCTGTTAGAGATTCCCCACTAAGAAATATTACACCCATGCGAGTTGTTCATAAAATAGACACCTTATAAAAAAAAATAATAACTGTCAGCATTTTTTTATTATTAACGAAAGAAACATACAGAAACTTAAATAACAAAACATAATTTCTGATACTTATTTCGTGAAGTATATTTTTTAAATGTTTCTTCTTAGTTCCAGGCCAGGAAAAATGTGTCTTTTTTTTTTTTAGTTTCAAGCAAAAACAAGACCTAGGTTGAATCATATATCAATTGCGATACAATATGTCATTAGTCGAAACCCTTGCCTTAACTAAAAACGAAGGGGGAAATAAAGTAGTTTGTGTGTAGTCCTCGCCCCAACTTTTTAACAATCGTAGAAAACATCACTTCTCGCTTTGTATGCACATTACGGTAGCCTGGATTCCTTAACTTTGTCAAACTGTTCTGTAAAATTGTAACTAAGAATGGCTTCCAGGCTACTTATTTTAAACAGGGTTTTAATTTTAATGGAGGCTGAAGATTTCTTAATTTATATATAAAATATATATATATACGTTCTCGTTATGTATATGCAAAAAAAAATATCAAAATTTCAAACTTAAAAAAAAAATTGAAAGGAACGGAAAAGGTGCGTTGAACAGCGCCTGGAAACATAATTATTTTTTTGCCACCCATTGCACGCCGTGACAATTTCTCGAAAAAAATTACTAATACATGGTTTTGATTGTCTTTAAATTAATCAGAAACAACTCTTTATCAATGTGAGGAAGAAAACAATTGTAAGTATTATTGAAAGAAAAAAACTTTTACCATTGTAAGATAAGAATAAAACAACCTTGTAAGATGTTTGTCTAATTCCTGTCTCTTCACCGAGTGGTTTTGTTGTTTTTATTTATTTCGATTGTATAAATGTTAATTATTAATTCATAATAAAAGCCCCTTGCTGAAACAAGTTAAAATACCACAGGGCAGCCATAATCAACGCGCCTTGTAAATAATATGATTGATGGAAATATTATGTTAACATTGTGTTCAGCACCCCATTTACAAACGTATTCTCTAATCCGTAATTTCCTTCTAAATATCACCCCCTTCCCTAAAGAAAACAAAACAGTTATGCACCACGCTTTTAACTTGCACACTTTTGGTTTTATTTTTGGGTTATAACGATAGAAACATCACTGTGAAAACCAAATTGAGCATTTAATTCATTGTTCGTCGCTGAGTCGATCTAAGAAAAGAGGGGATGGTATGCGTGGGTTTGGGGAGGGGAGAGACCCAGCATGCAGCCCTGAATTCTATGGGGAAATCGCTAAAATTCGATAAATGACAGAGATGAGCTATTTTTAGCCAGACTACACAAAATGTAAAAGGAATCTGAGAATGATGAGACATTCACATCCATACATAGAAGGCCTTTGGAACTTTGGAATTGAAAAACGCCCTCAATTTACCCTGAAATGGTCGTGTTTATTAAAAGATAAAAGGCATAGCAATTGTAGAGTTAAATTTGGCTGTTATGCCGTGCAAGGGCCTTTGTCTAGGGGACGGGTTGAAGGCTGGTCAGTGTGGTACCAAAGGGGTAGAAACTATGGGGGCGGGGCTCGAGCCTTTCCTTCCTCCATGCTCCAACCATGCAACGGCATGCCGACTAGTTTCGTAATTTGTTCGGCAGTATCTACACAAATACGCTCTTACCTTTTGAAATAGAATTTTCACAGGTTAGTTTAATGTTATATAATATATATACAACTATATAGAGAATCGAAACAGACACACGAGCAAACGAACAAACAAACAAACAAACAAACAATGGTTTTCAATTTCCAAACCTATTTCGTCCTTAATTTCACGGAACAAAATATGTTATATTATTCCTTCGTGGTGAGTCCACAACATGCAGCTTCTAGTAGGCGTCCCTGTGGAATTGCTCTTTTCTCTGTCCGTGTTCTTTTAAAACATCTCCCAGTAGACTTTTGAATAATAAAACAATATATGTGGAACACCCAAGTCTTTAGAATTACCATTATTTCCCCCTTTTTGTTTTGTCCTTGGTCTATATAAGGTACGGAACAAGCACACCCTCATATCACAGTTCACTGCAAGTTAAAGGCACCGGACACCTTTGGTAATTGTCAAAGACCATTATTCTCACTTGATGTAACCCAACATAATGCATAAAAAAAAATGAACGAATCGGTGAAAATTTGGACTCAATTGGTCATCGGAGTTGCCAGAGAATAGAGAAAGAAAAACATCATTTTATTGCACAATCGGTTTGTTACCAGAAGCCTAAAAAAGGATTCGGGTCTGAAGTATTTTATTATTTGAGTGAGAAACTACTTCTTTCTCAAAAACTGTGTTACTTTAGAGAGAGCCGTTTCTCACAATGTGTTTTACTTTCAATAACCCTCCAATCCTCGAATTAAGTTGGGTTTTTTTACAATTACTTTCAGTAATTACCAATATTATACGTAGTGCCTCGACGAAGTCATGGTAGTTCTGCATCACTATAAACTCGCCCACCTCCAACCCTTCACAAACCTGCCCAACTTTCCTAAATGGAAGATTGCAGAAATTATCCTCTGCAATAATATGTGGAAGGATGTTTAAAAAATAATGAGTTTGTCAAAAGACCCTGGTGGAGTTGGCACCCGACGAATGAACAATAATCTCATCACAGCTTGATGGGTTTTTGCTTTGCCTTGCGTACCATTTTCCCTCCGACAGATTTCATGCTTTGAGGCACACACAAATTGACTAAATCTATTCTCCATTTTTGGACAATTACAGGGTATTTTTATGAGGTGATTTTCATGCTTCTATACCTACGCTGATGCATACGAATCAAATCATAAGAAACGGTTTATAGACCTTGCAGTTGAAATGTAGGTCAGGTCAGGTCAGGTCACGGGGATTTGCGATTTATGTTATATTTTGTTTTGGGCTGTTGTTGTTGTTGTTTGTTTGTTTGTTTTTTGTTTTTGTTTTTTTAAGTTGTTTATCAGCTTTTTACATGAATTTTAATATTACTTGGTTCTTTCTTCTGAAAACGATCAGAGCACACTGGTCGAAACAATGAGTCGTTAATCACCAGTTCTTTTCAGACCCAACACTACTCACTACTTCCACACGATGCGACCACAAACCTCTCTTTATATAAGCTATATTTACATGTCGTTGTCATTTTTTTTTTCCCCAGAAAATTTACCTAAATTGTGGGTTTTATGGATTACTAGGAATGTTGGTCAAGAGATGTAGAGAATTGTAATGCCCTATAATAACTCGGTTTGCGATTTTAGCATTACAAAACAGAACATTGGCTTTCATTGTGTGTTCTACCCCCGAAAATATATACCTAAAACGAATGTTGGTCATTGGTGAAATCTGAAATGTCCTAACAACTCCGTCTGCTATTAATCGTTAATACACACTCCCTCTACCAACCGGAACCCACCATTGGCTGGTGAAATTATTATCATTTTGTGCCCCCCCCCCCCCATAAAAGACAAATAAATAAATAAATAACAATAATAATACTGAATAAATAAATTTATATATACCTAAATTATTGGCTTTTACAAATTGTTGGTTGTAAGCACTTGTCAGAATTGCAATGTCCTAATAACTCTGTTTGCGGTTAGTTGTTAATTTAAAACCACATAAAATACCCCCCCCCCCCCCCCACCCCCGGCCAACCAGAACCCACATTACACAATGTTAGCTTACTAATCCAACTCTTGTACACGGTTGGCTCATCACACCATCGAGGGAGAAAGAAAAAAGTATCGTCAGAACAACGAAGAGCTCTGTATGGTGTGAGCAGCGAGCTCGCCAAGGTCGCTTGCCTAGAGAAAGCCGCGTGTGGACGGCAGCGACTACCCGCATTTGCCCGGTGCAGTCTCAAGGATTGTCATATTTTTTCATTTTTATGAATAATTTTTGTTGTGACCGCCCTGACCACCTCAATACTAATACACACAAGTCAGCGCCTTCAATCACCCAATTCAAACATTCAAAATTTCGTGAGGTTTTAATGTGGGTGTTTTTTTAGATGAGAGAAGGCGTTGTATTCATGAAAGTTCTAGGCAATAATTTAATAACAACGAATTTGCTGGTATGCTACGTTTTTGTTAGCTACGTCTTTAAAGGCATTAGACCCTATTGGTAATTACAAAACAATAACTGTTGGCATACAAACTTACTTGGTAACGAGCTATTGAGAGCTGTTGACTGTATAAAACATTGTAGGGGGAAAGCGGCTCCTTCTGAAGTAACGCATGTTTTTTAGAAAGGGGTTGTTTCTCACTCAAACATTAAAATACTTCAGCAGACCCTGACCTTTTTATTATGCATCTGAAACACACACATTTGTGCAATAGTTGTTTCTTCTTTCAATATTGTCTAGCAACATCGATGACCGATTGAGTCAAAATTTTCACAGGTTTGTTGTGTGATGCATATGTTGGGATACACTAAGTGAGAAGAAGGTCTGGTCTTTGACAATTATTACCAAAGATGTCCAGCAGCCGATTTCACGAAACTCTAATACAGTGCAAGGATGGAACTCGACCTAAATCCTGAGATTAAGCTCAAGTTAGAAGAAGTTGGTGAAATTGACGACAAAAATGATGGGCTCCGCCGTATTGGTCAAATAAATCAGTATCTCACAAAATGAAGAGAGCTGCAGCACCGCCTGTAGTGTTGTTACATGGTGGCAGTCATGCATCGACAACGGTAGACATTGTTACTGGCGGACATCTTGTTTTTATTGCGCTCAAATCAACCCGTAACTGCCAAGAGGCTTGAAGTCAAAACAGCGATGTCCGTAGTTTGTTTATAGTACGGAGCTGCGTCGAATAATTTTGTGTGAAGGGGGATGTGACTTCAGGAAGATGGGCACTGAGAAAGACCCCCCCCCCAGTCGCGATGTACGTGTTGTATTTTTCTATAGTAAAGATTGACGTTGGAAAAAGTTACATGTATGATAATCTTCCTATAGTCTAAATTTTGATTTATTAATTTATTAGGCCTACAAAAAAATTGCTCTTGGAAAAATCAGGAAAGTTTTGATTAAATAGCCTGAACAAATCTTAACCACACATCATAACATGAGCAAGCAGGGAGAGAGAAGCCCTCCATGGAACAAGTAAGGCCAGTCCGAAAAATTATTTTCCTACTTTTTTCAAAGGACCAACTATCGTGTATTTGTATGTACAATGAAAGCAAATGCACCCAACAACTCAAAATCTGCGTCCATGCTGCCCTATGCCGACTAGATTGTGAAACAAATACACCCACCTCAAATATTTAATTATTCAATGGCTTCGTGATATGATCCATACACTCAAGTATTGACTTTAATGAACCAGATATTTTAGAACAAATGTCTCTAACATCAAGCTAGCATATTTTAAAGACACTGGACACTATTGGTAAGTGTCAAAGACCAGTCTTCTCCCTTGGTGTATCTCAACATATGCATAAAATAACAATCCTGTGAAAATTTGAGCTCAATATTGGTCGTCGAAAGTTGCGAGATAATAATGAAAGAAAAAACACACGAAGTTGTGTGCATTTAGATGGTTGATTTCGAGACTTCAAATTCTAAATCTGAGGTCTTGAAATCAAATTCGTGGAAAATTACTTCTTTCTCGAAAACTATGTCACTTCAGAGGCAGCCGTTTCTCACAATGTTTGATACTATCAACCTCTCCCCATTACTCGTCACCAAGTGAGGTTTTATGCTAATAATTATTTTGAGGAATTACCAATAGTGTCCACTGCCTTTCAGTAACATAAGTAGTACACCGATATTCCATTATAAGCATTATACATTCGAAAAAATAAATAATTTGCATCCATTGGTCAGTTTCACATTATACATTTTGAAAAGTACATGCATCCAACATTGGTCAATTTCACATGGTCAGATTGGACAACATGTAGTAAATTGGTAACATTGAAACTGTAAAGCTTTCTACATGGGAAAACATAAAGCTATGCAACCAGCCTTTTCGTCAATTTCATATGGCCTGGCTGGACAACGTAAGCGGTGCGTTTTTACCATGTTTATTTTCATTCCACCACAGCCAGCTTTTACAATGCCCCCAGACCCAGACAAGTTTCTACTTTTATTTTTTTCAATAAAAGATACTCGTCACCTCATTGTGCGATTTCGACCTGGTCAACCAAGGCTTGGGTATTATTGTCGTCTCAATACTGACCCAGACAATATGGAGTTACGTAATGCCTGTGTAGCTTCGCGGGGGGTGTCTAGACGGCAGCGTATCGTATGTCAAGCCCAGTGGAGTGTTTTTTAGCTGAAAAGTCTGGGGCTGATCATCAAGCCAATGGTTGCCGCAATTACTTCTCGAACCCCATTCAAGGCTAAACCGCCACTGGCTAGCGTTTAAGCATGCGGATTTTTTTTTTTTTTTGGGGGGGGGGTGAGTGGATAAATGTATGTACATTAAAAAATGTCTGGAGGTTATAGTGAAGTTAAAATACATTTGCAGAAAATACAAAAGATACATGAGACATAAGCTGATAACAAGAGAGCGATTCCCTTGATGTTGGTGGGTTTTTAATCGCATGTTGGTAACAATTAATTGATCTATTGTTTGCACCCCTATCTCCATTGTTTAAGCATGGAGGTAGAATTTAGTGAAAAGAGTTATTACAGAGATGAGATTGTTCAGACTTGTGGCTGAATTCAGACTTTTTAAGTCGGCCTGGTGAAGAAAATCAGGCAATATTTTTTCCACATTATAAAGAAATCCTGCTCATTGGTCTACTTATCTAGTGCTTTGGATACTGTTCCCAAAAGCTCCTTGGAATCTATAACCCCAGGGGTTACCAAACAGTAGAAATGACATCATTTCAACATACCTTTGAATTTGTATCCAAGTTTCAGACTTTTTCGTTAGTAATAACTCTCACCCCTGGTTATAGTATTGGTTAGAAGTTTGCCAGGGTCTATATAACTTTTGTAGGACAAAAAACACAATGTCCACAGATTTACCTAAACTTACACAGTTTGAAGATAATGATAGTAGAAAGCTTCCCTGAAAATATTACGTGCTGAGGTGCTGTAGTTTTTTGGGAAATGAGTAAAACAATGTCATGAAAATACTTTTCGTCTCATGAGACGAAAATTATGTTAATCTTTTACAAACGTATTATCATGACATTGTTTTACTAATTTCTCAAAAACTACAGCACGTCAGTAAGTAATATTTGATGGGAAGCTTTCCACTATCATTATCTTTAAACCCTGTAAGTTTAATGTAAATCTATGGACATTTTTAAAAAGTACCCAAATCCTAAATCCATCACATGGTTTAGTTCAATCAATCTGTGGAGATCTAGCGGTTCTAATGGTTTTGGATTTATGTTGTGGTCATTGCACAGAATGTTGTTTCAAAAACAGGTAGTGAGCAACCAGCATTTTGTTTTTGGAGGGAATTATTTCGTTAAAAGCAGCTGGTTGCGTAATAAAATTACGAATAAACTACAAAGAAGCTTCTATCTGTGGTGAATTATCCGTAGGCGTGTAGACGATCCAGGGGTGGACGATGGCCAGAGTAGAGAGGTTTATGGGCCCATGTAGCAAGGGGAACTGCCCCCCCCCCCACCACCACCACCCTACCGTCGCAACGAACAGAACAAACAAAAACTACAATTTAAATAGCAACAATAACATCAACCAATAAACCAACCAACCAACCAGTCAACCAACCAACAAACAACCAATCAATCAAACAACCAACCAACCAACCAACCAACCAAACAACCAACGAATCAAACAACCAACCAACCAACCAGCCAATCAAACAACAAACCAACCAACAAACCAACCAACCAACCAACCAACCAACCAAACAACCAACCAAACAACCAACCAAACAACCAACCAAACAACCAACGAATCAAACTACCAACCAACAAACCAACCAATGGAGGATAGGATTATAGTGAGTTTGTCGCATAGGTCAGTGATATGGAACCTAGCTCTGGAATCCCATTCCACACAGAGATACAAAAAAATACCACAAAGTTATTCCGGCCGGCCCGATGCCACAACTTCTTGCAAATTTTGGTAAAGCCTCCCCTATATGGTTATACAAAGTCTCAAGTTTTGTTATGGTTCGGAGAGGAGTACGCCTACATGAATGTGTATTAGTCAATTCTGCCGATGGCTAAACTTATAAAATAATAGAAGTTCTGCCAAAATGGACAAGAAACTAGTTTATTGCCCCGTGGTTAAAGTATTTATTTTACAGGCATTCTTATACCCCACATGCTACTACCACGGGTTCTGATTGCCTTGGGTGTGAACGAAAAATTGTCTCTAAATCTACGGATCTTGAAAATTCATTTCTTCAAGGAATGTAGACTTGTTCGTATTCGGTGGCAGGCTTCCATTTTGTGATTTGAAAGATGCTGGCGAAAACAAGGTGCCACTCAAAGTTTGTCCTCACGCTTCTAAAATAGCGCCCTCTGCGGATGTACTAATTTGCTCGTGGGGACAATATTGCTTGCAAATGTGTTTGAATTTTTTTTAAGATATGAGAATGATGACAAAGATGAAAATGACAGAGTTAGACCAGTCATTCTGGCTATGTATTTTTCAAAAGGTAATGATCAGGGACGTGGTAAAACAAGGTTTAATCATGCGCCCTCTTGTGTCAAAGATTTCTAGTCTTTAAAACTGTCGTCTGCTAACATTACTAGGTCACATGGCACCCAACCCTCTGCTTTGTATTTTGGGATTTACTCGCAGACAATGTTTTTGGTTGTTTTTTTCAAAACATTGTGGTTTTGAAATTAACGGAATACTTATTTTAAAACTACGGTAACATAATTTTTCACACTCAAGACAAAAACGCCCCAAAAAGCACGTTGCCTTTCTTGATTGCGAGAGGGCGCTATTTAAAGATAATGGACAGTTACCCAGACGTACAGCCGATATACACTTGCACTATTCTAGTATTACCAGACTACTGCATGATTTCACAAACAGCAAGGTACGCATGTGACAATTGAAATTAAAAAGCACCAACAATTTTACCGAAAAGTCGTGTTTGCGACAAGAAACAAAGTTCAGCTTGAAAGGAGATACAGTTGAGAAACAGTGGAACATTTTTGCTTTGGTATTCTGTTATCAACAGTTGGATTTGGGGGCATTTTTGTACTGACTGGAACTTGTCTGCAGTGTCAGTCGGTCATTTCCATTTTATTTTGAGTCAATAGATTTTAGTGCAAAGTGTCACTCTGGTCACTGTCTGTTTCAGATCGAGAAAGATTCGTCAGTCCACATTGTCACTAAAGCTACTTCACAATGGCCGGAGTAGACCAGGTAAGGCAATTCTCATTACATCAATCATTCAAAGATGAAACATCGGGCATTTACTTGTTCTTTTTTAAAATAATTTTTGAGAATGATTTCCGTATCAATCAATGAACCTGCCACCACATTTTTCACTCATTTCATTTGTTTTTATCAAACCCAAACAAACAAAAGGAATATCTCATTTGAAGAAAAGAAAAATCTTTCCTGCCATCCGCCACCATTTTTTATTCGTTTTGAAATAATTTAGTGTATATAATGACATATTCCTTTTGTTTAGGTTCCATTCCTTTTGTTTAAAATGCCAAAACGATAGAAAAATTGGTGGCAGGATTCAGAATTTTTCCCATTTGAGTCTTGAATTGAATTGAACATGTTGGTGCAGCCAGAAGGGTAGATTAGGTGTTTAGATTATAATAGATACTTCATAACGAATGAAAGTGATGGCAAGCTACGGACATTTTGTTCTAACCAGCCACCACTTTTTCAACCATTTTTAGAGAAGAAAGGAATATTGTACCTGAGTTAATTAAATAATCATTTATTTCTAACGAATGTTAAAGTGTGCAAGAAATGATGATTCCAAATCAACAAACAAACCCAGAAACAATAATAATAATAATAATAATAATGCATTTATAATGCACCATCTATCTAGTGTACAAGACCCTATTCCGAGGCGCAGAACAAAAAAACCAATACATACAACAAAAAAGAAATGTAGAACATAATACAAAATTATACAATGAATAATCTACTGTCAAGACATGTAACGAGCTAAGTGTAAGAGGATTTAAATAAATGAGTTTTAAGCAAGTTTTTAAACAATGGAAGAGAACTACAGCGCCTGATGTTATTAGGTAAAGCGTTCCAAAGTTTAGGAGCACAAGCGGAAAAGGTAGATCGCCATATGATGAGGAAGTTCTAGGAATAGTTAAAAGGGACTTGGCAGAAGAACATAGAGTGCGAGAGGGGGCATAAGGTACAAGGAGATTTGCAATATAAGACGGAGTCAAGCCGAACTGAGATTTAAATGCAATAAGTAGAATTTTGAATTGAATTCGTTGTCGAATGGGTAGCCAGTGAAGTTCCTGCAATATAGGTGTAATAAGATCATGTTTTTTAGATTTTGTTAAAACACGAGCGGCAGCATTTTGTAAAAGTTGTAGTTTGTGGTGCTGGTGTTCGGTAACTCCGTATAATAGGGAATTACCATTGAATGATAGTAGCAGCAGTTTTATGTGATAAGGTTTTTCGAATGGTATTAACAGTTCTTAAGTAATAGTATGTCGATTGACAGATTCTGCTGACATGTTTATCCATGGATAGTGTGTTATCAAAAATAACTCCCAAATTACGCGCACAAGGTGAGGCGTGAATAGAGGCACTGTCAACATGGATGTTATGATTAATGATTTTATGGTGTTGATGTTTGGGAGTTATAATGCGAAATTCAGTTTTATCATCATTTAGTTTTAGCTTGTTAATGTGTCACCATTAGTTTAGTTACGTAGTCTGGCTTGTGGTTGATGATTAATTAATAATAATATAAATGTCTTTTAGCATGTTAAAGCCATTGGACCCTTTCGGTAAACAGTGTTGTCCAAAGGCCCACACTTTGTGTACCACAACTTCTATATCAAATAACAAACCTGTGAAAAACAACGGAAAAACCCACCCTTGTTTCCGCGCGTTTCGCCGTGTCATGACATGGGTTTCAAATAAATCCGTAATTCTCGTTAACGATAATTTATATTGTTTTGCTGTTTTCTCAAAAAGTAAAGCATTTCATGGAATAATATTTCAAGAGAAGTCTTTCACCAGCGCTTCTGTAAACCCTGTAAGTTATTTGTAAGTCTGTGAACTTTTTCTTTTTTTTCTGAACCGAAAGGGTCCAATGGCTTTAAGGCAGTGGACACTACTCAAAATAATTGTTGGTATCAAAACTTACTTGGTAACAAGCAATGGAGTGAGGCCTGACCTATTGATAGTATTAAACACTGTGAGAAAAGTAATTATCCGCTAAAATATTTGAATTTTATTTCGAGACCTCAGAATTAGATTTTAAGATCCCGAAATCAAGCATCTGAAAACACACAACTTTGTGTGACAAAGGTGTTTTTTTCTTTCATTATTATCTCATAACTTCCAAGACCAATTGAGTTCAAATTTTCAAAGGTTTGTTATTTTGTGCAGATGTTGAGATACATCAGGTGAGAAGAATAGTCTTTGACAATTACCAAAGGTGTCCAGTGTCTTTAACTTTTTTCCATTTTTTTGTTTTACAGTTGAAGTTGGATCTTGAGGAGATCAAGCGGCTGACCCCCTTAGCAGCTCGTCAACGCGTTAAGGGCGTCCTGTCTGTTGAGATGAGTCGTATTGAAGCAGAGATTGCACAACTGCAACTCTCATCCGTCATAAGCAGCGGTGAAGCCACAAAACCAACAAAGGAGCAGAAACCGGCAATGAAGGACCAACTTAGCACAACGACGATCAAGACTTATGGTGTGTAAAAAAGTTTTTTAAAATTTGTTCCAAACCTCAGCAGACTTCCACCCATTCACTGAAGCCAATGTTTATTTCATACCAGTGTTTTAGCCAGGACTTGGGGTGACCAATTTTGCTGAAAACTTACAAACTGGGTGTCCAAATTAAACACTTACAAAATATATCAGGGATGAGATTTTTCAGTCTTTTATCTGAATTCAGACTTTTTATGTCTGCCCAGTGAAGAAAATCAGGCAGTATTTTTTCCACATAGTAGAGAAATCCTGATGTGTGGTCTACTTCTCTAGTGCTGCAGACACTGTTCCCAAAAGCTCCTCTGAATCTATAACTCCTTAGTTTACCAAAACGTGGACGTGGCATCATTTCAAACAAACCTTAGCATTTTCAAACTTTTTTGTTAGCAATGACTCTCAACCCTGATATTTACATACATGTTAGTACTTTGCCCAAGAATTACGAAAACCAAACCTTTTAAGATTTTTGCAAACAAACTCATTTGTTGGAGTTGAGTTTGAAAATGTGTAAACCTCCAGTTGTTGTCTAACATCTTGTTTCAAATTAATCTTTTCCAACAGGCTGGGACCAGTCAGACAAGTTTGTAAAACTTTACATCACAGTTAACGGTGTACAAAGCGTCCCAGAGTCCAGTGTGTCTGTGGAATATACCCAACAGTAAGTTCTCCTAAAAGGGGGGAAAACCCACGCAATCAATTTTACAATTATTACTTGATTTTACAACCAGTGCTGTTCTGGTTGAGGTTTATTTTGAAGATGACCAAAGCTGACTGGTGGCAGACTTTGTGGCGTGTTGTGGGCGAGCGGTCGAGTGTGCTGGACTTCAGCTCTTGTGTTTCTAATCAGCAAGATGAGAAAGTTAGAGGAGTGGTTCTAATGTATGACTGGTGAATATAGGGATATTAATGTTGTAAAGTGCCTTCTAGTAGCGCATATTAATGTTGCACAGGCTGCATACTCCCCACCAGGGAGTTGAGATGGTTTAAGGAGTGAATTAAGGCCCAGTGACCAGGGGTAATAATGTGAAGCGCTTTGGGATGCCCTCCGGGTGTGAAAAGCGCTATATAAAAACGGGTTATTATTATTATTATTGTAACAGGTTTGAGTGCGGCTAGCGCACTCTGTGCTGAAACATAATAAATTTTACAAGGGACACGCTGTTTTTGTGGTGTTGTAAAATATGAAGAAAGTTTTATTCAAATCCCGACTACTATAAAGGGAGAGGCGAATTTAAAACGCTGTATTTATACAGTGCAAATGAGATAATAATAAAATCTCAAATACAAAAGAGGAGAAAAACGAACCCAGCGGGTCTCGACAATTAAAATGCAACGAAAATAACAATGAAATTTTATACAATGGAAATATAAAACAAAAATAAATGAATGGCCTATCTGTTGGTGTTGGACTTGGACGGATGCTGACGATAACTTGAATTGAAGATACTTGAATTGAAGATGGTGTGGCAATGAAAAAGTTCTTCCAGCAAAGTTGAAGATGTTGGGGCTGCGAAGATTACGATGACAAACTTGACGACTTCAGAACCAGTTCCTTGTCCTTGATCAGGGGACAGGATTACTGTTCTGGTACAACTGGGTATGACGAAAATGCAGTGAAGATAAATAGGCTACAGTTGATGACACGCTGTCCTGCTGGCTCTCTTGATTTGGATTCGGCCTAGAGCAGGACAGGGGATGAATATATACAATTATTGTGGTGATAAAGCTGGGCTGGCGCAATCCAACGTAGATGTCCGACAGAGGCAAAGTGTAATTATTGAAGGAACTTGGAGGGTTAATTCTAACACTATCCGTCCTCTGTCGGTGTCCAGTGGCCAAGTGTAAAATTAATACTATGCCATTCAAAAATATAAACTACACTAAAATTAAATACCTAATAATAAACCTTATAATCCTTTAACAGAAATCACTAATCTTGAAAGTAAATTAAGTGTGAAACAATAACAGCTGTGTGAGACTGTTACACTAGCCAGTGCAGTATGGGTGCTAAAAGGTCACACTATTCCCCAGACCAGTGCATGCCTGAGGCAAAATGATGGACAGGGTATTTAAACCAATTAAGGGAAACTACACCCCTTGCATAGTTTGTGGTATTTAAGACATTTCATGGAACAATGACTCCTTGGTGCCATGAAATCAGGATGTTTACAATAAACAATGAAAAACCGTGGGAATTGGTTTTGACTGCAATGTATTATATACAATGATAAACTTTAAAGAAGTCTAAATAAACGTAAATGCAAAACATTAAAAACCAAACAAGAAGTTAAAAAGCAAAGATATATGTATGAAACCATAGAGCAAAACTATGATAAAAGTAATCACTGGCTGAAAAGTATAGTTTCAGTAAATACAAGAAAGAAAGATGCATAAAACTAAATCAAAGAAACTTCAAATACAAAACTAGTCTTTGTCTCTTGCCAAACTCATATCAAAAAGTACTATTAGAAATAAGTTGTTCTAATAATCCACAGGTGGAATCAAACAAATCAACCACTCAATAAAACAGACGCTAATAAAAGTATCTGGTCTTGGGCAAAGTAGACAATGAAATTGAACCATGAAACAAATAAGTACTGAATAATGCAGAAACTAAACCAACATTAAATAAATCAAGTTAAAAGCTTAATAATACGGAGACAAAATGTAATATGACAATTCACATTTTGTAAGCATCAAAAGTCAAAAGAGCATGGAAAACAACAAGTCAACAATCAGCAATTCAAAATAAGAGCATGTAAAAAGGAACTTCTTTTCTAGAACTTCAGTCATCAAAATCTAAAACACTATCCTTACACAATTGAAAGTATGCAGTGATTGTTCAAATTAAATGTTACGCGACACGCCGATCTTTACTTTAACTTTTAAACCTAGCTAGGCTCACAAGAAAGATAAAAGTAAAATCAAACTCACCTAGAGCAGGACAGGGGATGAATATACAATTATTGTGGTGATAAAGCTGGGCTGGCGCAATCCAACGTAGATGTCCGACAGAGGCAAAGTGTAATTATTGAAGGAACTTGGAGGGTTAATTCTAACACTATCCGTCCTCTGTCGGTGTCCAGTGGCCAAGTGTCAAACCACTTCCTTGGGTTTGGGCACTGACCCCTGAGACATCCCTTCCTCAATAGCCGTGATTGGTTGCAAAGCCTGCTACCAATCACCCACTCATCACACACCACCAGGCAACCACCCACCCCTAGACTCGCCCTAGTCCGAGCAGGACATAGGTAAACTAGGGGTAACAAAAAAAAGGGGGGCTGCAATTTCATCCCATTACACGCGCGCCTGCTTTCTGAATGTCGTCCCGACATAAGTTTAAACAATCGCTACGCATGTCCATTCGCGCAAGTAAAATGCCTAGGGAAAAAAATGACTAAGAAATAAAATTTAAAAAAAAATCGCTCTATTTTGCAGTAATAATGCCTAACATTGCAGTAATGCATGCATCCTTACTTTTCTCTAAACTGAAGGTACTCATAAAAGATTGAAGAAACTCTGCCTTTTCCTTCCATTCTGGAATTCCATGTTGGAGGGAAAAGCCAAGATGGTTAGGGGGCTTTATAACTCTGCTGGGTCTTTGTCTAGGGGGGACCTGGGGACCCGTAGCAGGGGGGTCATCGTCATCTGACACCGAGTCTTCTACTATGGGTGCATCCGATTCAGTATCAGATTCTGATGGGTGTGGTTCCTGTGTCTGCTTTGCCTTGCTCGCTGTGCCTTCAGTGGAAGTAGGTACAGGGAGTGGCAACGAGTTGAAGGGCAGGAGCAAGTTCCTATGGAGTGTTCGAGTAGGACCTCCACCTTGCTCTTGTTTCACCACATACACAGGAATATCAGGGTTTACCTGCTTGACCACCTTGTAAGGATGTTGTTCCCATCGGTCAGCTATCTTGTAGTTTCCAGTGGGAGCGACAACCTTAACCAGAACTCTGTCACCAGGGTGTAAGATGGCAGCTCTCAAATTGATGTCGTGACGAGCCTTATTACGGGAGTTAGACTTGTCAGAGTGACTTGAGGCCAGGTTGTATGCATCAGCAAGGCGTCGTCTCAATTGCTTTGCATACTCTCCCTGGGTTCTATTGGCCGACTCTCGTGGTTCCAATCCAAGAAAGATATCGACTGGAAGCTTTGGATGTCTACCATACATAAGGAAGTACGGTGAGAAACCAGTTGCATCATTCTTGGTGGAGTTATATGCATGGACCAGAGGGGCAACATATTTTTTCCACACTGACTTCTTGTCCTCAGGCAATGTCCCTAACATCTCAAGAAATGTTCTGTTGAAACGTTCGACTTGACCATTTCCTTGGGGGTGATATGGGGATGTTCGACTCTTAGTGATGCCGGTTATTTTACACAACTGGTGTATAACATCGGACTCAAAACCCCTTCCCTGGTCAGAATGAAGTCTGCCAGGAAATCCATAATGGACAAAGAAATTGTCAAACAGTACACGGGCAGTAGTTTTAGCTGTTTGGTTTGGTACCGGGATTGCTTGGGCATAACGGCTAAAATGGTCGGTGATAACCAAAATATCCGCTTGTGAACCACCAGTCGTTTTGAGGGAAAGATGATCGATGCACACCAGTTCCATTGGTTCACAAGTTGTAATGCTTACCATTGGGGCTGTCCTTATAGCAACTGGGGGCATCTTACGCCTGATACATCTGGGGCATGAGCGAATCCTATTATCAACATCACAAGCCATGTATGGCCAAAAGAATCGAGAACGGATCAAGTCAAGAGTCCGCTCACGACCAAAGTGACCAGCTTCATCATGAAGACAACGGAAAGCAACATCCCTGTACAGCATGGGGAGAACAAGTTGGAAAATTCTACCACCATTTTTCTCTGTACGTTGGCGGTACAGGACACCACCTCGAAATGTGAGTTTGTCCCAGTCCCGTAGGATTGCAACAACATCACGACTTTCTCGATGTCTCAACTTCCCCTGGGGACATTGTCCTTCCTCCATGTATCGAACGATCTTCCCAATGGTAGGATCTTCACGTTGATACTGTCGCCACTCCTCGGTGGACACCTGAGGAATGGGACTTTGGCCAGGCCATAGTGGGGGATCATCGATTTCTGGTGGGACAGCTGAGCCTTGCAGGGCTAGAGTCTCTACAAATGGGGTGGGTGACTCGGCTGAGTTGGCAAGGTAAACACCGTGTGAGCCCACTACAGCTTTTACAGCTTCAACAGGAACAGTCTGTGAATTAGCTGCAGTCTCATGGTGGGGGCGACGAGACAGGCCATCTGCATCACCATTGAGCTTGCCACTCCTGTACTCCAATGTGAAATTATATGCAGACAGGGCAGCGAGCCAACGATGTCCAGTTGCATCTAACTTGGCAGTCGTGAGCACATAAGTTAGAGGATTGTTGTCTGTCACCACTCTAAAACTAGTCCCATAAAGATAATCATGAAACTTATCTGTTACGGCCCACTTCAGAGCTAAGAACTCAAGTTTATGGGCAGGGTAGTTTGCTTCGCTCTTTGAGAGACCTCTGCTTGCATAAGCAACAACTCGTTCCCGTCCATCCTGCATTTGATACAGCGCTGCACCAAGACCAGTGACACTGGCATCAGTATGAAGGATGAAGGGTTGACTAAAATCAGCATAAGCCAAGGCAGGTGCCTCTGTTAGTTGTGTGATCAGGTATTCAAAAGCATGTTGACAATTTGGGGTCCAGGTGAAAGGAGGGGGTTTGGGCTTGTGGGAACGGCCAACACCTTTCTTCATTGGGAGGCCCACCGTAAGGGCATGAAGGGGTTTGGCTATATTGGAGTACCCTGCAATGAATCGGCGGTAGTATCCAGCGAATCCCAGGAAGGATCGAACTTCCTGGTGGTTACTGGGAACTGGCCAAGTCTTCAAGGCAGCAGTTTTATCTGGGTCGGTCTCAACGCCTGCTGCCGAGATCACATGACCGAGGTACTTCACAGAGGAACGAAAAAGATGGCATTTGGACGGCTTTAGTTTCAAACCATGCTGCTGCAGCCGTGTGAGTACTGACTCAAGTCGCTCGAGATGTTCTCCCTTCGCCTTTGATCATTTTGTATGTAAGGGGCGCAATATACATTTTCAATATTATTATTAATATTATTGTATTACATGGTATTGTAATGTATTGTTTTGTATTACCTTGTATTACATTGTATTGTTTTGTGTTATATTGTATTGTGTTGTAGTGTATTGTATTGTACTGTATTGTATTGTATTGCATCGTATTGTATTGTATTGTTTTGTTTTGTTTTGTTTTGTTTTGTTTTGTTTTGTTTTGTTTTGTTTTGTTTTGTTTTGTTTTGTTTTGTTTTGTTTTGTTTTGTATTGTTTTGTATTGTATTGTATTGTATTGTATTGTATTGTATTGTATTGTATTGTATTGTATTGTATTGTATTGTATTGTATTGTATTGTATTGTATTGCATTGCATTGTATTTTATTATTATAATGCATTGTAATATGTTTTAATTTATTGCATTGTATTGTATTGTATTGTATTGTATTGTATTGTATTGTATGGTGTTGTGTTGTGCTGTATTGTATTGTATATTTATTCATTCATTTGTCATTCATCATTTTGACTAGAGATTAGTTTGTAGAGCACATGTACTTCAATCGGGGGGTCGCTGGTTCAAATCCTGCTGTAGTCACAGTTTCTTAACAACTTATCCTGCCTGTTTCCTTTATGGATTACTTGATAAATAATTATCAAAAGGATACAATATATTTTCCCTCAAACCATTTTGGTATGCTAATGAACAAGTTGTTTCTGACGTTACTCTCTCTTCCAGCGTGAATGTATCTCTATCCATGTCGGCCAGGCCGGAGTCCAGATGGGCAATGCCTGCTGGGAGTTGTACTGTCTTGAGCACGGCATCCAGCCTGATGGTCAGATGCCAAGTGACAAGACCATCGGAGGTGGAGACGACTCCTTCAACACCTTTTTCAGTGAGACCGGTTCCGGCAAGCATGTCCCACGTGCCGTCTTTGTTGACTTGGAGCCAACTGTCGTTGGTAAGCATGATTATCACAAGTTGGTGATAACCTGTTTAATATAAACCAAACCACAAACCCTGTCCTTTTCATACACTTGTTTTAATTATAGTGACATTTGAGTAACAACAATCTTCTTTGTTGTAATTTTACAGATGAGGTCCGAACTGGAACATACCGCCAGCTCTTCCACCCTGAGCAGCTGATTCACAGGCAAAGAGGATGCCGCTAACAACTACGCCAGAGGTCACTACACCGTCGGAAAAGAGCTCATTGATCAGGTCCTAGACAGACTTCGAAAGCTGGCTGACCAGTGCACCGGTCTTCAGGGTTTCCTCATCTTCCACAGCTTCGGTGGTGGTACCGGCTCTGGCTTCACATCCCTGTTGATGGAGCGTCTCTCCGTCGACTACGGCAAGAAGTCCAAGCTTGAGTTTGCCATCTACCCTGCCCCACAGATCTCTACAGCTGTAGTAGAGCCTTACAACTCTATCCTCACCACTCACACCACCCTTGAGCACTCCGACTGTGCCTTCATGGTCGACACGAGGCCATCTACGACATCTGCCGTCGCAACCTCGACATCGAGAGACCGACCTACACCAACCTTAACCGTCTCATTGGTCAGATCGTGTCCTCCATCACTGCCTCACTTCGCTTTGATGGTGCCCTCAACGTCGACTTGACAGAGTTCCAGACCAACTTGGGCCCTACCCACGTATTCACTTTCCTCTTGCTACCTACGCCCCAGTCATCTCTGCCGAGAAGGCCTACCATGAGCAGTTGACCGTTGCAGAGATCACCAATGCCTGCTTCGAGCCCGCAAACCAGATGGTGAAGTGCGATCCCCGTCACGGCAAGTACATGGCTTGCTGCCTTCTCTTCCGCGGTGATGTCGTCCCCAAGGATGTCAACGCTGCCATCGCAACCATCAAGACCAAGCGAACCATCCAGTTCGTCGACTGGTGTCCAACTGGCTTCAAGGTGGGCATCAACTACCAGCCTCCTACCACGGTGCCAGGTGGCGATCTGGCCAAGGTGCAGCGTGCCGTCTGCATGCTGAGCAACACCACTGCCATCGCTGAGGCCTGGGCTCGTCTGGATCACAAGTTTGATCTGATGTACGCCAAGCGTGCCTTCGTTCACTGTACGTAGGAGAGGGTATGGAGGAGGGTGAGTTCTCTGAGGCTCGTGAGGATCTGGCTGCCCTGGAGAAGGACTACGAAGAGGTCGGACTCGACTCTGCTGACGGTGAGGAAGAAGACGAAGGCGAGGAATATTAGACACCTCCCAAACCTTGCAGAACTTCAACCCAACAAAATCTTTTCTCAAATGAAAAACTCGACTGTACTCAAAGGAGAGTTCTTTTTTACAACTTTGTTCGGAGATCTTTCTTTCCTAATGGTATAAACAGATGAGTAGAAATTCACTCCAAAGCTTGTTTATGCCTGCAACCGTGGACCTCCTATTGTCCCACTCTTTTTTGAAACATCTTCCATTGGTTTTGTACACGTTTTCCAAGAGCTGTGGAACTTTTCCGACCCTTGGACTCTATCGTCCTCTTTTGTTATTGGTCCTTGGTTTTAATGTGTTTGAAACAATCTTGCAACATCACATTGGTTTTCGCCACCAAAATACATTTCAAAATTGTGTGGTTCTTGTTTACACGTGTCAATGGGTCTTGACCGAGCCAATTTTCCACACGGTCCTAGTGACATGCGAATGAACCCACACCTAAGTATAACTACAATGTCACAAATAGAGAAGTTTCATTGAAGTTAAGGGAAGGTACACGTTGGTAATTGTCACAGACCAGTCTTCTCACTTGTGTATCCCATCATAACCATACAATTTGAAGCATGTTAAAATTTGGGCTCAATTGGTCATCGAAGTTGCGAGGAAATGATGAAAGAAATAACAATATTGTTGGACGAATTTGGGTGCTTCAGATAAGAATGTAGAAGTCTTTATTATTTTAGTAAGCATTTACCTCTTTCTCAAAAACTAAGTACTCAGAAGAAGTCATTTCTCACAATGTTTTATACTACCAACAGCTCTCCGATTCTCGTTACCAAGTCAGTCAGTTTTTAAGTTAATATTTGTTTTGAGTAACTACAGAACGTGTACATTCCCTGTAAACAGCAGATTCAGCAGAACTGGCCTACCCAGATGTTGTAGTCATTTTGAAAAAGTAGGAAATTTGTCCTTCTTCCCGCGACCCTTGACTTCTCGCCAAAGGTTGTTGTACAACTTGCCTCACCAGCATTGCTACCATGTTCAACTTTTTAACAATAAAGTTCACAACATCTGTGATGTCCTTTCGAGGTCACCATACCTTTGGCTTCAACATGTCTATATGCAATTATAATTAATTAACAAGTTTAAGTTTCACTTAGTTTAAAGGAACACGTTGCCTTGGATCGGTCGAGTTGGCTCCATTGGAAGCGTTTAAAACAGTTTGTTATCAAATTGATATGATTAGAAAGTTATTTTAAAAGCAGAATATAACTTATAATAATCCAAACCAATATGCCTCGAAATTGCGTGGTTTTCCTTTTACTTTCCGAACTAACACGGTCGGCCATTTTATGGAGTTAAAAACCTCAGTTCGTCGAGTTCTGTGAAAAGAAATCACAGGCATATTACACTAGGCATATAACCTTCAACGTGTTATTTCAAAATCATTGATATGTGAACATATTTTTTTCTTCAAAATCGTCGATCTGTAACCAAATCACAGAGAAGGAAAATTCTCCACACCCAAATCAGCCACGAGCAGCAGGCGCCATGTCTGGTTTTAATGTATAGCGATTAGCATGGTTGGGTTATTAACAAGGCCCAATTTAATAAAAGCTGTTAAGCAGAAAACACTGTAAGCAATGTTTAAAGCCTTGCATGGTGTGGATAAACAGGAAGAAACTAAGAGAAAAGAGTAAACTTGCGGATACAACCATGTGTGAATCTATTTTGTGTGGTGTTGGCTCCAACAAAGAGCCGGTTTGGTCTCGATATTTCGAACAGTATAGTCTGCTCGTCTTCAGGAGAAAATACTGCTTGACAAATTTATGCTAAGCATAAGTTGAGTCGAGCACCAGGCACAACAATGCAAACTTAATTTAATCAGGGGTCGATTTCACAAAGAGTTAGGACTAGTCCTAACTTAGGACTAGTCCTAGGAGATATACAAATTGCATGGTTAGTCCTAATTTAGGACGAGTAACTGGTCCTAACTCGAGATAAGACTGGTCCTAACTCTTTGTGAAATCCACCCCTGGGCTGGTAACCTGGTTCTGCTAAGTAATACTATTCTGTGTTTAGCGAGTTGTTGTGCTTACAGGCTTTATGAAACTGGCTTGATGCAAACCAACCATTTTCTCGAGAGAATATATAAAATCATACGGGACTTGCTTATCGCTAAATGTGACCGATTTATTTTATTTTATTTTACCGATGATGCATACTGAGATAATCACGTTAAGTAAGTTGTCAAAATAAAGTAGTTTTGAGGCAACAAAACGTTTTTTTTTTTTTTTGCATCGGGTATAAAGAATAGTAATTTTGGTTTTACCCAAATACAACGGTGTATGTTAGTAAACACTGTATATACACAGTGGGTACGTTCGATTAGCTTCCCCGGGTCGACCCCGGTCTGCCCCGGTACGTTCGAAAAGCTTTGACGTCGTTCCAGGGGCTCACCCGGGTCAGCCCCCAGTGCCCTGCTTGTGGAGTGGGTCACTTGGGGCTGGCCTGAGGTTCATGACGTCACCACGAGGGGGCGAGTGTGATCGTTCGATTAGCTTTGGTTTTATCAGGGGCTCATCCGAATGAGCAACGCGGGATTGACCCAAGGAAGCTAATCGAACGCACCCAGTATACTTTCCCTAGCTCTGTGAACTGCAAAGGTCGTGGGTTCGATACCCACCCGAGTTTTGTGTCGGTGTTGAAATTGGGAATTAGCTGTTGTAAACTTCATACTACGGAAGCGTTTTGCCGCTACATGAATACACTAATCTCTATCATAGCGTGTACGTACACTATAACTTATCGTGTACGTACAAACCCACTGTGGGCCTATGTTGGGACAGCAAGCTATACGAATACTATACTAAACAAAATTCTACACAAATAAACGTTATCGAAGGCTACAACAAAATATCAGAACAACTAAACCCACCTTTAAAGAAACGTAGATCAAATTGGAAAGTGTTTACAAAATAAAATATTTGTTTCTTTGTTGAATGACCTTCATCGCATGCTCGAAACGTCAGATGGTTGTCGGCTTAGGGCGTCATGAATAAACAACCATGAAAAAATAATCCCTATAGATTTGTATATGAAGGTCATTGTTACAATAATGGAAGCATATTTTAGGTCGTGTGAACCGCACAAGCGGGACAAAGCAAAATGACAAAAAACTTACAGGTGCTACAGGTACGATTTTTTGCCGATTTGACCCGAAAATTTAGATTTAAAGGAATTTATACTGTTGGTAATTACTCCAAACATAAATGGCAATAAAACTTACTTGATAAAAACACCGCTTCTGTTGATGATGTTTAAAGACACTGGACACTATTGGTAATTGTCAAAGACCAGTCTTCTCACTAGGTGCATCTCAACATATGCATGAAATAACAAACCTGTGAAAATTTGAGCTCAATCGGTCATCGAAGTTGCGAGACAATAATAAAACAAGAAACACCCTTGTCACACGAAGTTGTGTGCTTTCAGATGCTTGATTTCGAGACCTCAAATTCTTAATTTGAGGTTTCGATATCAAATTCGTTCAAAATTACTTCTTTCTCGAAAAGTACTCCATTTCAGAGGGAGCCGTTTCTCACAATGTTTTATACTATCAACAGCTCCCCATTACTCACTACCAAGAAAGGTTTTATGCTAATAATTACTTTTAATAATAATTACCAATAGTGTCCACTGCCTTTAACATACATGCCTGATATTTCAGCGAAGGAGATTGCCTCCATGCCCACTGGTCACTGCAGTATAACATTGCAATTTTCTCATAAGGTGCCCTTTACCAAGACGAAAATGCTTTGTTGCTCTTGCCCTTTCAAAACAAAGCATACTGGAATGAGTATGTTGTGGAGCGATTCCCTTTAAAGGCAGTGGACACTATTGGTAATTACTCAAAATAATTATCATTATAAACCTCTCTTGATTACGAGTAATGGGGAGAGGTTGATGGTATTCAACATTGTGAGAAATGGCTCCCTCTGAAGTGCCATAGTTTTCGAGAAAGAAGTAATTTACTACGCACTTGAATTTGAGGTCTCGAAATCAAGCATCTGAAAGCACACAACTTTGTGTGACAAGGGTGTTTTTCTTTCATTATAATGTCTTGCAAGTTCGATGACCGATTGAGCTCAAATTTTCACAGGTTTGTTTGTTCATGTATATGTTGAGATCCACCACAACTGTGAAGACTTTTACCATAATAGTGTCCACTGCCTTTAAAGGATTGTTTGTTAAGAGGGAGGAATTCAAAAACAGAGAAATATGAGAAATGTTTCTGCATGAAATCTTTCTCAGATTGTGTTCCACCTACTGATTATTCTTCCTGCATGCGTGGACTTGAGCGTTCCAGATGTTCTGCCCACTGAAAAAATAAAATAAAATAAAAATAACACCTTATTATATGAAACCTTATAGAAGAGTTTGCGGTAACACCATGTAATGACTATCTCTAAATGAGTTGGGGTGGGTCTGAAAAGAACCGTTGGTTTAACTCCAACGGTTTAACCGAGAGTTAAACCAACGGTTCTTTTCAGAACCACCCCAACTCATTTAGAGATAGTCATTACATGGTGTTACCCCAAACTCTTCTATATCTTATTTCCACCATGCAAAGTTTCAAATCCTACTTATATGAAACCTTCACAGCTTAGTTTAAATGTATGCCCTATATCTTTTTGTTTATATAGGATTAAAACAACCGGACGGTTCCAAAGAGAACAAAGGTATATTTTGCCTATGAACGGATTTTATATAGATTCGAAAAGTTTTTTTAAGGCGTTGCACGAAACAATCCACCAAAGATAGGTAGATCTAGTAATAATTATTTAAAAACTAAACATTTATTATTATGTCAGCATTTGTATTTATTGATTTCTCATTCTTTTTTTTTTTTTTTCTTTTTATTTATTATTATTTCACATACGGATTGTATATAAATGGGCCAGGGATCTGTCATAAATTGGTAAAATTCCCCGTACATAAACTCAGTCAAGGTCATTGACACAACAGTATCACAACAGTCCACAAAGGACCACAATTTGGCGGGACAATCCCACAACACAATCACCCAGAACCAAATTTCCAACGGTTGCCGTGAGCAACCGTTCTCAGCCAATCAGAGCATGTTATTGATGGTTGGCTATGTCATTATAAGGCGCGGCTTGCACATAACATTATTATTGCACGACAGAGCTACATCGAAGCAACATCGTGTTGAAATCGAAGTGAGGAAATTGCCGCATTATACAGAAATCTTGAACATTTTCTCAAGGATTCTTACTTGATCTCCCACACAACCAAGCATCATGGTGAGTAGACATCTTTACTCACAATTAATATTTCTTGATGCTTATTTTTTTCGGTGGAATTGATGGAATATTTTTTCACGAAGGGATCCGCTCGAATTCTAAAATTGTTCACGTTGTATTAGATTATAAATTCAGTACATGGTCACCTAGGCATCACTGCGGCCAGACGTGGTCTGAAATTTTCACCCATCCTTCCCAAATACTATCCCGCTAAAATGTTACAATTACGACGTCATTTCCCGAATTTATCTTCAATCTGTTTATATGTTTTGTTGGACTTGCATGATCTTTAAGCACAGGACACGTTTGGTAGTTGTCAAAGACCAGTAATTTCACTTAACAAATAACGCATTAAGTACAAACCTGTGAAAATTTTGACTCAGTTGGTCTTCGAAGTTGCAAGAGAATAATGAATTGTCATGTGTCTAAAAAATCATTCAGGCCTGAAGTATTTTATTACTTGAGTGAGAAGTGACCTCTTTCTCAAAAACTACGTTACTTCAGAGGGAGCCGTTTCTCGCAATGTTTTATACTATCAACAGCTCTCCATTGCTCGGTCATACCATGCTTAACACTTATTTCGAGTAATTACCAACAGTGTCCAGTGCCTTTAAATCATGATATGTAAGGATACTGCTATCGTGAAATGTCAGACTGTAAGATAGCACGGAAGATGTCGGTCGCGTAGCAATTCTTCTCCAATGTCGTCATGGCGTGGAGCATACGTGTGTACATGTACATGTAAACATGTACATCCGCATTTACCATGCCAGCAACCATACGTTGAGTCATACATTG